>NC_056747.1:642894711-642953064 GCF_019279795.1 Protopterus annectens
AGAAAACAGTTAAAAATAATTAAAGTGCAAACAGTAACAGGATTCAAAAATACAGTTTAAATAAGTTACAAAGTTAATAAAAAACACTCAGAATAGTGTGGTTAAGAAAATAAGCAATAAAAAGCAAAACAGATGTATTTAATCCACTCAAAGTCTCTATTTTCTTTATCTGCTTCTGTAGAATGCTGTGGGACACCCAAGCAGTATCTTGTTGTGGTACTACAAGCACAAAAACTGTGCAAACATGGGTTTTTAAATAGAAAGATGAAAGGGATAGAAATAGTCCAAAATGGCAAATAAAACTTTAGGTTATGAGCTGAAACCACTCCTCCAGCGACAGATAGGCTGCTGAAAGCTCACCACTCTCATTGATGAACAGAGAAGCTTCCTTCTATCTTAGTAATGTCTGGACAACACAGAAATTACAAAACAGCCCAGAATTTTGCAAAACCTGAAAACCGGTCTCTACTACTTATAGAAAGGTGAAAAACAAGTAGAGAGATAGGATTTTTTTTTGTTTTTTGAAAATTAAAACAGATACAGTAATACAAACACTTCCAAGGCAGAAAAATGGCTATCGCATTTGAGTGTGTAGCTCACAACAGTTAAATAGAAAAACAGTTAAAAATGATTAGTTAAAGTGCAAACAGTAACAGAATTAAAAAACACAGTTAAAATAAGTTGGAAAGTTAATAAAAAATGCTCAAAATTGTGTGGTTAGCGAAAATAAGCAATACAAAGCAGAACAGAAGTATTTAATCCACTCTAAGTCTCTCTTTTCTTTCTCTCCAGCTGTAGAACACTGCAAGACACCCAGGCAGAAGCTGAAGTAATACAAGTGCAAAAACTGTGCAAACACGGGGTTTTAAACAGAAAAATGAAAGGGATAGAAACAGTGAAAAATGGCCAATAAAACTACAAGGTTTGAGCTGAAACCACTCCCGTAGTGACAGATAGGCTGCTCAAAGCTCATCACTCTCACTTATGAAAAGAGAAGCGTCCTTCTGTCTTAGTAAGGTCTGGGCAACACAGAAACAACAAAACAGCCCAGAATTCAGCAAAATCTGAAAATTGGACTATTTTAGTTATTGAAAGGCAGGGAAATGTGTAGAGAGATAGGATTTTTTTTTGTTTTGTTTTTTGAAAATTAAAACAGATACAGTAATACAAACACTTTCAAGGCAGAAAAATGGCTATTGCCATTGAGTGTGTAGCTCACAACAGTTAAATAACTGAAAAACACTTAAAAAGATCAGTTAAAGTGCAAACAGTAACATAATTTAAAAAAGTTAAAAAAGTTGCAAAGTTAATAAAAAATGCTCGAAATAGTGTGGTTAGCAAAAATAAGCAATAAAAAGCAAAAGAGGTACTTAATCCACTCAAAGTCTCTTTTTTCTCTTTCTGCTGCTGTAGAACTCTGCAGGACATCCAAGCAGGATATTGCTGAGGTAATACAAGTGCAAAACCATGTCAACAAGGGTTTCTAAACAGAAAAATGAAAGGGATAGAAACAGCCCACAATGGTTAATAAAACTACAAGTTCTGAGCTGAAACCACTCCTCCAGTGATGAATAAGCTGCTCAAAGCTCACCACTCTCACTGATGAATACAGAAGCTTCCTTCAATCTTAGTAAGGTCTGGGCAACACAGAAACTACAAAACAGCCCAGAATTCAGCAAAATCTGAAAACTGGACACTTCTAGTTATAGAAAGATGAGAAATGAGTACAGAGATAGGATTCTTTTTTAAATTAAAGCAAATACAGTAATACAAACACTTTCAAGACAGAAAATGGCTATTGCACTCAGGTGTGTAGCCTGCAACAGTTAAACAATTGAAAAACACTTAAAAAACAATTAACTAAACTGCAGACAGTAAAATAATTAAAAAAACAGTTTAAATAAGTTGTAAAGTTAATAAAAATGCTCAAAATAGTGTGGTCAGCAAATATAAGCAATAAAAAGCAAAATAGAAGTATTTAATCCCCTCAAAGTCTTTCTTTTCTCTCCCTGCAAAAGAACTCTGCAGGACACCCAGGCAGGATCTTGCTGAGATAATACAAGCACAAAAAATGTATAAACATGGGTTTCTAAATAGAAATATGAAAGGGATAGAAATAGCCTGCAATGGCCAATAAAACTACAAGTTCTGTGCTGAAACTACTCCTCCAGAGACAAATAGACTGCTGAAAACCCATAACTTTCACTGTTAAACAGAGAAAATTCCTTCTATCTTAGTAAGGTCTGGGCAACTGACAAACTACAAAACAGCAAAGAATACAGCAAAATCTGACAACTGGACTCTACTAGTCATAGAAAGGTGGGAAACAATTAGAGAGATAGGATTTTTTTTGTTTTTTGAAAATTAAAACAGATATAGTAATACAAACACTTTCATGGCTATCACACTTGAGTGTGTAGCCCACAAAAGTTAAACAATTGAAAAACACTTAAAAACAATCAGTTAAAGTGCAAACAGTAACAGAATTAAAAAGAAAAATTCAGGTAGGTTGCAAAGTAAAATAAATACTTGAAATAGTGCGGATAGTGAAAAAAAGCAATAAAAAGACAAACAGAGGAACTTAATCCACTCAAAGTCTCTCCTTTCTCTCTCTGCTGCTGTAGAATGCTGCCAGATCCCCACGCAGTATCTTGCTGAGGTACTACAAGCACAAAAACTGTGCAAACATGGGTTTTTAAACAGAAAGATGAAAGGGATAGAAATAGTCCAAAACAGCTTGTTCTAAGCTGAATCCACTCCTCCAGTGACAGAGAGGCTGCTGAAAGCTCGCCACTCTCACTGATGAACAGATAAGCTTCCCTCTATCTTAGTAAGGTCCGGGCAACACAAAAACTACAAAAAAGCCCAGAATTCAGCAAAACCTAAAAACTGGACTTCAATACTTATAGAAAGGCGGAAAATAAGTAGAGAGAAAGGAGTTTTTCTGTTTTATGAAAATTAAAACAGATACAGTAATACAAACACTTTCAAGGCAGAAAAATGGCTATCGTATTTGAGTGTGTAGCTCACAACAGTTAAACAATAGAGAAACAGTTAAAAATGATCAGTTAAAGTGCAAAACAGTAACAGAATTGAAAAATACAGTTCAAATAAGTTGCAAAGTTAATAAAAAACACTCAAAATAGTGCAGTTAGGAAAAATAACCAATAAAAAGCAAAACAGAGGTATTTAATCCACTCAAAGTCTCTTTTTTCTCTTTCTGCTGCTGTAGAACTCTACAGGACACCCAGGCAGGATATTGTTGAGGTAATGCAAGTGCAAAACCATGCCAACAAGGGTTTCTAAACAGAAAAATGAAAGGGATAGAAACAGTGAAAAATGGCCAATAAAACTACAAGTTCTGAGCTGAAACCACTCCTGCAGTGACAGATAGGCTGCTCAAAGCTCACCACTCTCACTGATGAACAGAGAAGCTTCCTTCTGTCTTAGTTAGGTCTGGGCAACACAGAAATAACAAAACAGCCCAGAATTCAGCGAAATCTGAAAACTGGACTCTTTTGGTTATAGAAAGGCAGGGAAATGAGTAGAGAGATAGGATTTTTTTTGTTTTGTTTTTTGAAAATTAAAACAGATACAGTAAAACAAACACTTCAAGGCAAAAAATGTTTATCACACTTGAGTGTGTAGCTCACAACAGTTAAACAACTGAAAAACACTTAAAAATGATCAGTTAAAGTGCAATCAGTAACAGAATTATAAAAACAACTGTTCAAAAAAGTTAATAAACAATCTTTGAAATAGTGCAGTTAGAAAAACAAGCAATAAAAAGCAAAAGAGAGGTACTTAATCCACTCAGAGTCTCTCTTTTCTCTTTCTGCTGGTGAAAATTCTGCAGGACACTCAGGCAGGCTCTTGCTGAGGTAATACAAGCACACAAACTAGGCAAACATGGGTCATTAAAAAGAAAGATGAAAGGGATAGAAATAGCCCAAAATGGCCAATAAAACTAAAGTTCTGAGCTGAAACCACTCCTCCAGTGACAGATAGACTCCTCAAAGCTCACCACTCTCACCGATGAACAGAGAAGCTTTCTTCTATCTTAATAAAGTCTGGGAAACACAGAAACTATAAAACAGCTTGGAATTCAGCAAAATCTGAAAACTGGACTCTACCAGTTATAGAAAGATGGGAAACGAGTAGAGAGATAGGATTTTTTTGTTTTTAAAAAATAAAGCAGATACAGCAATGCAAACACTTTCAAGGCAGAACAATGGCTATTGCACTTGAGTGTGTAGCCCACAACAGTTAAACAATTGTAAAACACTAAATAACAATGAATTAAACTGCAGACAGTAACAGAATTAAAACAAAATAGTTCAAATAAGTTTCAAAGTTAATAAAAAAATGCTCAAAATAGTGTGGTCAACAAAAATAAGCAATAAAAATCAAAATAGAGATACTTAATCCACTCAGTCTCTCTTTTCTTTCTGCTGCAGATGAACTCTGCAGGACACCCAGGCAGGATTTTGCTGAGATAATACAAGCACAAAAATGCATAAACATGGGTTTTTAAACAGAAAGATGAAAGGGATAGAAATAGCCTAAAATGGCCAATAAGAGGTAGATAGACTGCTCAAAACTCACAACTTTCACTGATGAACAGAGAAACTTCCTTCTATCTTAGTAAGGTCTGGGCAACTGACAAACTACAAAACAGCAAAATCTGAAAAGTGGATTCTACTAGTCTTAGAAAAATGGGAAATGGGAAGAGAGATAGGATTTCTTTCATTTTTTTTTGAAAATTAAAACAGATACAATAATACAAACACTTTCAAGGCAGAAAAATGGCTATCACACTTGAGTGTATAGCCCACAACAGTTAAATAATTGAAAAACACTTAAAAATGAATAGGTAAAGTGAAAACAGTAACAGATTAAAAAAACAGTTCTAATAAGTCACAAAGTTAAACAATGCTCAATATAGTGTGGTTAGTGAAAATAAGCAATAAAAAGACAAACAGAGGAACTTAATCCACTCAAAATCTCTCTTTTCTCTCTCTGCTGCTGTAGAATGCTGCGGGACACCCAGGCAGTATCTTGCTGT
Source organism: Protopterus annectens (assembly GCF_019279795.1). Taxonomy (NCBI): domain Eukaryota; kingdom Metazoa; phylum Chordata; order Ceratodontiformes; family Protopteridae; genus Protopterus; species Protopterus annectens. The sequence continues at coordinate 642,899,777 of NC_056747.1, forward strand.
GATACTACAAGCACAAAAACTGTGCAAACATGTTTTTTTAAATAAAAAGATGAAAGGGATAGAAATAGTCCAAAATGGCAAATAAAATTTTAGGTTATGAGCTGAAACCACTCCTCCAGTTACAGATAGGCTGCTGAAAGCTCACCAATCTCACTGATGAACAGTGAAGCTTCATTTTATCTTAGTAATGCCTGGACAATACAGAAATTACAAAACAGCCCAGAATTTAGCAAAACCTGAATACTGGACTCTACTACTTTTATAAAGGTGGAAAACAAATAGAGAGAAAATTAAAACAGATACAGTAATACCAACACTTTCAAGGCAGAAAAATGGCTATGGCGTTTGAGTCTGTAGCTCACAACAGTTAAATAGAAAAACAGTTAAAAATGATTAGTTAAAGTGCAAACAGTAACATGATTCAAAAATACAGTTTAAATAAGTTACAAAGTTAATAAAAAAAACACTCAGAATAGTGTGGTTAGGAAAATAAGCAATAAAAAGCAAAACAAAGGTATTTAATCCACTCAAAGTCTTTATTTACTCTCTCTGCTGCTGTAGAACTCTGCAGGCCACCCAGGCAGACATTGGTGAGGTAATACCAGTGCAAAAACCATGCTAAGAAGGGTTTCTAAATAGAAAAATGAAAGGGATAGAAACAGACCACAACGGTTAATAAAACTACAAGTTCTGAGCTGAAACCACTCCTCCAGTGATGAATAGGCTGCTCAAAGCTCATCACTCTCACGGATGAACAGAGAAGCTTCCTTCTATCTTAGTAAGATCTGGGCAACACAGAAACTACAAAACAGCCCAAAATTCAGCAAACTCTGAAAACTGGACACTTCTAGTTATAGATAGATGGGAAATGAGTTAGGAGATTGGATTTTTTGTTTGTTTTTTTTTTAATTAAAGCAGATACAGTAATACAAACACTTTCAAGACAGACAATGGCTATTGCACTCAGGTGTGTAGCCCACAACAGTTAAACAATTGAAAAACACTTAAAAACAATGAATTAAACTGCAGACAGTAGAAGAATTAAAAAAAGAACAGTTCAAATAAGTTGCAAAGTTAATAGAAAATGCTCAAAATAGTGTGGTCAGCAAAACTAAGCAATAAAAAGCAAAATAGAGATACTTAATCCCCTCAAAGTCTCTCTTTTCTCTCTCCTGCAATAGAACTCTGCAGGACACCCAGGCAGAATCTTGCTGAGATAATACAATCGCAAAAAACATATAAACATGGGTTTTTAAATAGAAATATTAAAGAGATAGAAATAGCCTAAAATGGCCAATAAAACTACAAGTTCTGAGCTGAAACCACCCCTCCAGAGACAAATAGACTGCTGAAAACCCACAACTTTCACTAATAAACAGAGAAAATTCCTTCTATCTTAGTAAGGTCTGGGCAACTGACAAACTACAAAACAACAAAGAATACAGCAAAATCTGAAAACTGGAGTCTACTAGTCTTAGAAAGGGGAGAAGCAAGAAGAGAGATAGCCTTTTTTGGTTTTTGAAACTTAAAACAGATACAGTAATACAAACACTTTCAAGGCAGAAAAATGGCTATCGCCCTTGAGTGTATAGCTCACAACAGTTAAACAACTGAAAAACACTTTAAAATTATCAGTTAAAGTGCAAACAGTAACAGAATTATAAAAAAAAAATAGTACAAAAAAGTTAATAAAAATGCTCGAAATAGTGTGGTTAGAAAAACAAGTAATAAAAAGCAAAAGAGAGGTACTTAATCCACTCAGAGTCTCTCTTTTCTCTTTCTGCTGGTGAAAAATTCTGCAGGACACTCAGGCAGGCTCTTGCTGAGGTAATACAAGCACAAAAACTAGCTAAACATGGATCATTAAACAGAAAGATGAAAGGGATAGAAGCAGCCCAAAATGGCCAATAAAACTACAAGTTCTGAGCTGAAACCACTCCTCCAGTGACAGATAGGCTCCTCAAAGCTCACCACTCTCACCAATGAACAGAGAAGCTTTCTTCTATCTTAATAAGGTCTGGGAAACACAGAAACTATAAAACAGCTTGGAATTCTGCAAAATCTGAAAACTGGACTCTACCAGTTATTGAAAGATGGGAAACGAGTAGAGAGATAGGATTTTTTTGTTTTTTTTTAAATTAAAGCAGATACAGTAATGCAGACACTTCAAGGCAGAAAAATGTCTATTGCACTGGAGTGCATAGCCCACAACAGTTAAACAATTGAAAAACACTTAAAAATAATAAACCTGAATACTGGACTCTACTACTTATAGAAAGGTGGAAAACAAATAGAGAGAAAATTAAAACAGATACAGTAATACCAACACTTTCAAGGCAGAAAAATGGCTATGGCATTTGAGTCTGTAGCTCACAACAGTTAAATAGAAAAACAGTTAAAATGATTAAAGTGCAAACAGTAACAGAATTAAAAAATACAGTTCAAATAAGTTACAAAGTTAATAAAAAACACTCAAAATAGTGCAGTTAGGAAAAATAAGCAATAAAAAGTAAAACAGAAGTATTTAATCCACTTAAAGTCTCTCTTTTCTCTCTCTGCTGCTGTAGAATTCTGCAGGACAGTCAGGCAGACATTGGTGAGGTGATACCAGTGCAAAAACCATGCAAACAAGGTTTCTAAACAGAAAAATGAAAGGGATAGAAACAGACCACAATGGTTAATAAAACTACAAGTTCTAAGCTGAAACCACTCCTCCAGTGATGAATAGGCTGCTCAAAGCTCACCACTCTCACTGATGAACAGAGAAGCTTCCTTCTATCTTAGTAAGGTCTGGGCAACACAGAAACTACAAAACAGCCCAGAATTCAGCAAAATCTGAAAACTGGACACTTCTAGATATAGAAAGATGGGAAACAAGTACAGAGATAGGATTTTTTTTTTTGTTTTTTTTTTTTAAATTAAAGCAGATATAGTAATGCAAACACTTTCAAGACAGGAAATGTCTATTGCACTCAAGTGTGTAGCCCGCAACAGTTAAACAATTGAAAAACACTTAAAACAATTAATTAAACTGCAGACAGTAAAATAATTTAAAAACACAGTTCAAATAAGTTGCAAAGTTAATAAAAAATGCTCAAAATAGTGTGGTTGACAAAAATAAGCAATAAAAAGCAAAATAGAGATTCTAAATCCCCTCAAAGTCTCTCTTTTCTCTCAACTGCAATAGAACTCTGCAGGACACCCAGGCAGGATCTTGCTGAGATAATACAAGCACAAAAAAATGCATAAACATGGGTTTTTAAATAGAAAGATGAAAGGGATAGAAATAGCCTAAAATGGCCAATAAAACTACACATTCTGAGGTTAAATACAATCCTCCAGAGACAGATAGACTGCTTACAACTCACAACAAGAATACAGCAAAATTTGAAAACTGGACTCTACTAATCATAGAAAGGTGGGAAACGAGTAGAGAGATAGGATTTTTTTTTTTTGTTTTTTGAAAATTAAAACAGATACGGTAATACAAATACTTTCAAGGCACAAAAAATGGCTATTGCACTTGAGTGTGTAGCCCACAACAGTTAAACAATTGAAAAACACTTAAAAATCAGTTAACGTGTAAACAGTAACAGAATTAAAAAAAAAAGTTCAAATAAGTTGCAAAGTTAATAAAAAATTCTCAAAATAGTGCGGTTAGCAAAAATAAGCAATAAAAAGCAAAGCAGAAGTACTTCATCCACTCAGAGTCTCTCTTTTGCCTCTCTCTCTCTCCTGCTGTAGAACACTGCAGGACACCCAGGCAGGATCTTGCTGAAGTAATATATGCACAAAAAACATGCAAACATGGGTTTTTACACAGAAAAAAGAAAGGGATAGAAACAGCCCAAAAAGGCCAATAAAACTACAAGTTCTCAGCTGAAACCACTCCTGCAGTGACATATAGGCTGATCAAAGCTCACCACTGTCACTGATGAACAGAAAAGCTTCCTTCTATCTTAGTAAGGTCTGGGCAACACAGAAACTACAATGCAGCCGAGAATTCAGCAAAATCTGAAAAAAATGGACTCTAATAGATATAGAAAGCTGGGAAATGAGTAGAGAGATAGGATTTTTTTCTTTTTTTGTTTTTTGAAAATTAAAACAGATACAGTAATACAAACAATTTCAAGGCAAAAAATGGCTATCACACTTGAGTGTGTAGCTCACAACAGTTAAACAATTGAGAAACACTTAAAACAATCAAAGTGCAAACAGTAACAGAATTTAAAAAAGTTCAAAAAAGTTGCAAAGTTAATAAAAAGTGCTCAAAATAGTGCAGTTAGCAAAAATAAGCAATAAAATCAAACTAGTACTTAATCCACTCAAAGTCTGTCTTTTCTTTTTCTGCTGTTGAAACTTCTGCAGGACACTCAGGCAGGATCTTGCTAAGGTAATACAAGTGCAAAACCGCACAAACAATGATTTTTAAACAGAAAGATGAAAGGTATAGAAATAGCCTAAAATGGCCAATAAAACTACAAGTTCTGAGCTGAAACCACTCCTCCAATGACAGATAGGCTCCTCAAAGCTCACCACTCTCACTGATGAACACAGAAGCTTTCTTCTATCTTAATAATGTCTGGGAAACACAGAAACTACAAAACAGCTTGGAATTCAGCAAAATCTGAAAACTGGACTCTACCAGTTATAGAAAGATGAGAAACGAGTAGAGAGATAGGATTTTTTGTTTGTTTTTTTTTTAAATTAAAACAGATACAGTAATGCAAACACTTTCAAGGCAGAAAAATAACTACTGCACTTGAGTGTGTAGCCCACAATAGTTAAACAATTGAAAAACACTTAAAAACAATCAGTTAAAGTGTAAACAGTAACTAAATTAAAAAAAGAAAAACGGTTCAAATAAGTTGCAAAGTAAATAAAAAATGCTCAAAATAGTGTGGTTAGCAAAAATAAGCAATAAAAAGCAAAACAGAAGTATTTAATCCACTCAAAGTCTCTCTTTTCTTTCTCTCCTGCTGTAGAACACTGCAGGACACCCAGGCAGGATCTTGCTGAAGTAATACAAGTGCAAAAACCATGCAAACATGGGTTTTTAAACAGAAAAATGAAAGGGATAGAAACAGCAAAAAATTGCCAATAAAACTGCAAGTTCTAAGCTGAAACCACTCCTGCAGTGACAGATAGGCTGCTCAAAGCTCACCACTCTCATTGATGAACAGAGAAGCCTCCTTCTATTTTAGTAAAATAATGTGGTTAGTGAAAATAAGCAATAAAAAGCAAAACAGAAGTATTTAATCCACTCAAAGTCTCTCTTTTCTCTCTCTCCTGCTGTAGAACAATGGAGGACATCCAGGCAGAATATTGCTGAAGTAATACAAGTGCACAAACCATGCAAACATGGGTTCTTTTAACAGAAAAAAATGAAAGGGATAGAAACAGCAAAAAATGGCCAATAAAACTACAAGTTCTGAGCTGAACCCACTCCTGCAGTGACAGATAGGCTGCTGAAAGCTCACCACTCTCACTGATGAACAGAGAAGCTTCCATCTATCTTAGTAATGTCTGGACAACACAGAAATTACAAAACAGCCCATAATTCAGCAAAACCTGAAAACCGGACTCTACTACTTATAGAAAAGTGGAAAACAAGTAGAGAGATAGGATTTTCTTTTTGTTTTTTTGAAAATTAAAACAGATACAGTAATACAAACACTTTCAAGGCAGAAAACTGGCTATTGCATTTGAGTGTGTAGCACACAACAGTTACACAGAAAAACAGTTAAAAATTATTAAAGTACAAACAGTAACATAATTCAAAAATACAGTTCAAATAAGTTACAAAGTTAATAAAATACACTCAAAATAGTGTGGTTAGGAAAAATAAGCAATAAAAAGCAAAACAGAGGTATTTAATCCACTCAAAGTCTTTTTTTTCTTTCTCTGCTGCTGTAGAACTCTGCAGGACACCCAGGCAGACATTGGTGAGGTAATACCAGTGCAAAAATAACGCAAACAAGAGTTTCTAAACAGAAAAATGAAAGGGATAGAAACAGCCCACAATGGTTAATAAAACTACAAGTTCTGAGCTGAAACCACTCCTCCAGTGATGGATAGGCTGCTCAAAGCTCACCACTCTCACTGATGAACAGAGAAGCTTCCTTCTATCTTAGTGAGGTCTGGGCAACACAGAAACTATAAAACAGCTGAGAATTCAGCAAAATCTGAAAACTGGACACTTCCAGTTATAGAAATATGGGAAATGAGTACAGAGGTAGGATTTTTATTTATTTATTTATTTTTTTAATTAAAGCAGATACAGCAATACAAACACTTTCAAGACAGAAAATGGCTACTGCACTCAAGTGTGTAGCTTGCAACAGTTAAACACTTGAAAAGCACTTAAAAATAATTAATTAAACTGCAGACAGTAAACAAATTAAAAAAAAAAAGTTCAAATAAGTTGTAAAGTTAAAGAACTGCTCAAAATAGTGTGGTCAGCAAAAATAAGCAATAAAAAGCAAAATAGAGATACTTAATCCCCTCAAAGTCTCTCTTTTCTCTCTCCTGCAATAGAACTCTGCAGGACACTCAGGTAGGATCTTCCTGAGATAATACAAGTGCAAAAAATGCATAAACATGAGTTTTTAAAAAGAAAGATGAAAGGAATAGAAATAGCCTAAAATGGCCAATAAAACTACAAGTTCTGAGCTGAAACCACTCCTCCAGAGACAAATAGACTGTTGAGAACCCACAACTTTCACTGATGAACAGAGAAACTTCCTTTTATCTAGGTAAGATCTGGGCAACTGACAAACTACAAAGCAAAGAATACAGCAAAATCTGAAAACTGGATTCTACTAGTCTTAGAAAGATGGAAAACAAGAAGAGGGATAGGATTTTTTTGGTTTTTGAAAACTAAAACAGATACAGTAATACAAACACTTTCAATGCAGGAAAATGGCTATCACACTTGAGTGTGTAGCCCACAACAGTTAAACAATTGAAAAACACTTAAAACAATCAGTTAAAGAGCAAACAGGAACAGAATAAAAAAAGCAGTTAAAATAAGTCACAGAGTTAAAAAAAATGCTCAAAATAGTGCGGTTAGCGAAAATAAGCAATAAAAAGACAAACAGAGGAACTTAATCCACTCAAAGTCTCTCTTTTCTCTCTCTGCTGCTGTAGAATGCTGTGGGACACCCAGACAGTATCTTGCAGTGGTACTACAAGCACAAAAACTGTGCAAACTTGAGTTTTTAAATAGAAAGATGAAATGGACAGAAATAGTCCAAAATGGCAAATAAAACTTTATGTTCTGAGCTGATACCACTCCTCCAGTGACAGATAGGCTACTGAAAGCTCACCAGTCTCACTGATGAACAGAGAAGCTTCCTACCATCTTAGTAATGTCTGGGCAACAGAAACTACAAAACAGACCAGAATTCAGCAAAACCTGAAAACCGGACTCTACTACTTATAGAAAAGTGGAAAACAAGTAGAGAGATAGAATTTTTTTTCTTTTATGAAAATTAAAACAGATATAGTAATACAAAAACTTTCAAGTCAGAAAAATGCACATCACATTTGAGTGTGTAGCTCACAACAGTTAAATAGAAAATCAGTTAAAATGATCAGTTAAAGTGCAAACAGTAACAGGATTCATAAATATAGTTCAAATTAGTTGCAAAGTTAATAAAAAACACTCAAAATAGTGTGGTTAGGAAAAATAAGCTATAAAAAGCAAAACTCAAAATTTCTCTTTTCTCTCTCTGCTGCTATAGAACTCTGCAGGACACCCAGGCAGGATATTGCTGAGGTAATAAAAGTGCAAAACCATGCCAACAAGGGTTTTTAAACAGAAAAATGAAAGGGATAGAAACAGCCCACAACGGTTAATAAAACTACAAGTTCTGAGCTGAAACCACTCCTGCAGTGATGAATAGGCTGCTCAAAGCTCACCACTCTCACTGATGAACAGAGAAGCTTCCTTCTATCTTAGTAAGGTCTGGGCAACTCAGAAACAACTAAAAGCCCAGACTTCAGCAAAATCTGAAAACTGGGCTCTTCTAGTTATAGAAAGGCAGGGAAATGCGTAGAGAGATAGGATTTTTTTGTTTTGTTTTTTGAAAATTTGTCAAAGGAAAAACCTTCAAAGACCAATACACGTAAGGTTCAGGTTAAGGCACTTTTAATTCTTGCAGCAAGAAGACAAAAACATGCAGAAATACAGAGTTTGTCTGATTAGTAACAGGAAGTGAAGACATTCTTATACTGTTTTACTAGACAGTGCCTTCTAAAGCTGACGTAATCAAATACAAGCCTACAATATTGTTTTTCACAGTAGATATTGTTCATGATTTTCTGCTGACATGACATTACATTACTAGATTTGTGAGAAACTTTTTGCAAAATAACATGGCATTGGAGACCACTAGCTAGTTACAATTATTTCTACAGTGCTGTGTTACATTTCAAGGTACTCTGCTAATTCAAGCACAAAGAAAACACAGATTATAGTTCATATTCTTTAAGCAGTCTTTGTTCTACTTATCTATCCTTCCTGCAGCTGTGCATGTTCTCATAGCACAAACAGAGCTAATTGTCTAAGTTTAATAACATTATAGAAACGGTATTGTTCTATTCATTATTTTCTTAACCAAGCAGAAAATCATCTGCTTCTCAGTAAATTTCCAAAGGCATAAGCAAGATTTCAGCTGTGCTGACAAAATACAAGGTCAAAAATCATTCGCAGTTTATATGGATTTATGCAGTATGAAATAGAATAAATGTGTTAACCCTTTCAGGCTTTTCTTCTCCTAACTTCTTCCATTCAGGATTTGCAGTTAAGAGAGTCATTCAATTTAACTTATGAAAGCATTTCAGTCTTTAACAGTTCTTCAAACTCAGTACTTTGATATAAGGTTTCAGAAACCGACATGTCTATAAAATCTTTGATCAATCTTTTCATGCAGGGGATGCCACAACAAGCACATACTCCCAACAGGAGCATACCTACACAAATGGCAATCAAGATGTTCATTAGGATGGTACCCCACCCCCCAAACAATTTCTGGAAAAAGTCCATCAGTGGGTTTGGGCCTGGTTTGGTCATGGCCGACACTTGCTGAATCACCACAAGATGGTCGTCTATCTTGTGCTGGTTGTCAGGAATGTACAAACAGCACTCTTCTTGGATTAAAGCACATGTACCACCTCTCACCGCTAGGGTGAAGTCAAGAGCCATGCGGTTTTGAAGCACCACAGTTCTCATAGCATTCAGTTCATCAGTTACTAATTCGAGAGCAGAAAAAGTTGCATTGCTCATTACTTTGAGGAGTTTAGACAGTTTTCTCAGCTCCCAAATCGATTTCACTGCTCCATATGCTGGTAATATGCCTGCCCATGATATAACAGTATCACTCAAGTCCATATGTGTCAGTTTATCGCCCATGGAATGATGGTTTCTCCAGCCTGCTTCGATTTGTCCCACTGGATTCTCAGGTTTCTTGACAGGTTTCTTGGAGACCTCTCTGGCATTTCGAATTTTACCTCGAGGCAAAACTGCAGTGTGTCGTATGGCCGGAACCAGGTAACCCAAAAAACAACTGCCAGACCAATTCTCAGGTAATCATTTGTATGCCTTTTTGCCACACACACAGTAACAATCCTCTACCTTAGTAGTAACCTTGCTATTAACATATACTTGCCCTGCATGAAACATTTTCCTATCAATTATAGACAGTTGCTTAAAAAGAACATCATGTTGTACTTCATTAATTGTTTTATGCATCAATTCTAGAAATGAAACATGGTCTGTATTACAATAAGAACTTGCATTATTTGCTTTAGTGTAACATTTGTAAGGAACTGTCACATTGCAATTGCTCCAACCCACCTGAACAGTATAATTTTTTGTAGAAACACACATTTCCCTTCTGTGGAACAGACAAGTGCAATGCTATTTTATCTTGTGATTTAACAGTTGTGGTGTCATAAATTAAGTTTTCTCAGGTCTCATTGACCCCTAGGGGAACTGCAGTCATTAATATTCCCTCGTATGCTGTTGGTAAAGCTGTACAGATCCAGCAATTCAAAACATTAAAAGTCTCAGCATACACATATTTAATTGCTTGATAAGTGTTAAAGTTTGGGTGCCAGTCTATGAGTAACGCATCACATTTATTCAGTTCAGCTTGTGTGGCTGGAAAAAGGAAAGGCCACAACAAAAAGATTAGTGTCACCAGTATAGTTAACAGGATGATCATGCAATACTTCTGTGGTTGTTCTGCATTCCTGTTTGCTCTGGATTTTGTAATTTTTATTCTTGTTGTGTAACAGTAACAAGATTTTTGTCCAGTTCAAAGTTTTTCACCAATTTGCAGTGTTTCAGGTGAATCCAAGATGATTGCTCCACAATCTTGACTGCGGTGGGTGTCGACAGTAGCACTTGGAATGAGCCTTCCCACTTTGGTGTCGTCCAGTTCTTCTTTTTGATGACCTTCACCCAGACCCACATGCCTGGGACTAGTGCTGTTTCCGATGGTCTGGTTTGTTCTTTATCTGAAACAGAATTTAACTGCAACAGATGTTTAGAATTCAATAATCTTCTCATGTACTCAGCAAGTGTACAGTCAGCTTCCTGGTCTGCGGGCATGAGAGGTTTCCACTGAGGTATATAATGCGCTCGTCCAAATAACTTCTCAAAAGGAGTCAATCCCTTTGCATTCGGAACAGTTCTCATGCTCAGCAGTGCCAGGGGCAGACAGTACACCCAATTTCTATGTGTTTCCTCTATAAGCTTCCTTAACGTATTCTTCAATGTTCCATTTTGTCTCTCTACCAATCCTGCAGATTGAGGGTGATATGCACAAAGATTTTTCAAAGAAATTCCAAAATACCTGCTCAGCTGTTGTATGGTTTGATTTACAAAATGTGTGCCATTGTCACTGTAGATCCTTTCTGGTATGCCAAATCTAGGAATGATTTCTTTAACAAGGGTTTTTGCAACAGTAGCTGCATCTGGATTTTTGGTCGGAAAAGCTTCCACCCATTTGGAAAACATATCTACAATGACAAAACAATACTTCTTATTTTTGCATTTGTTCAGTTCTATGAAATCCATACAGATAGTATGGAACGAATACAGTGGTGTAGGGAAACTCCCTTGCTTGGGCTTTAATGCCCCTTGTGCATGATGTTTATTACAAACGTGACATGACGAACAAAAATTTTTAGTGTAGTTTATGAATCCATATGTTGTGAACACTCGGTTCACTAACTGTACCATCCCCCCTGTTGAGACATGGCATTGCCCATGGCTCAACAAAGCTGCATATCTAAACAAGTTAGATGGCAATATCAGTTTGCCCTCTTTGGAGATGTACAGCCCTTTCTCAAGAATTGCTTCTCGTTTTATCCATCTCTATGTTTCTCAACCAGTGTAGTAAATGTCTGCATTATTTTTAACATTTCTAAGTCTAAAATCTCAGAAGGTTGTAATTCCTCATTCAAAAGAAATACTTCTGAAGATGAAGCTGCCTGCTTTGCAGCTGTATTGGCTCTCGCATTACCTTTTGGAATTCTATCCTGTTGCTTGGTATGAGCTATGCATTTACAAATAGCTACTTTCTGAGGTAACTGAATAGATTCTAAAAGATCTAAAATAAACTGTGCACGATTGATTGGTTTGCCAGTAGATGTTATCATTCCTCGATTTTTCCACTGTTGCGCAAAAACATGTACAGTAGAAAAAGCATACTGGCTATCAGTAAAAATGTTCACACATTTACCCTTTGCTAAGGTACACGCCCGTGTCAAGGCAATCAGTACTGCTGCCTGTGCAGATAAATTGTGTGGTAAAGATTTTGCTTCTATAATCTCAGTATCAGAAACTACTGCATATCCTACTAGGCTCTGTCCTGTGGAACCCCTTTTGCATGAGCCATCCACGTAGTATGTCACCTCGGCATCATCCAAGGGAACATCCGTAAGATCTTTTCTAGGCAGTGTCTTTTGCTCAGTCTCCTGCAGGCAGCTGTACGGTGTGCCATCTGCAGGAGTTGGAAGCAAGGTAGATGGATTCAAAGTCGTGCATCGTACAATTGTCATATGAGGTTGGCTCAACAATATAGTCATACAGGAAAGATGCCTAGCAGGAGAAAGATATGCTACTTTTTCTTGCAGTAAAATAATCGGGACTGCATGAGGCACTCTCAATGTGAGAGGGTGGAACAACACTACTGAGGCCGAAGCTTACACTTCCATTGCAGCTGCGACTACTGCTTGTACACAGTGGGGTAAAGACCGCGCCACTGGGTCCAGTTGTGATGAATAGTAAGCAATGGGGAGTTGCTTGTCCCCATGCTGTTGTGTTAACACTGATGTCATATAACCTTGCTTACAATCTACAGTTTGGAAAAATCGTTTATGATAGTTTGGTAATCCTAAAACTAATGAGGATGCTATCAACTGTTTCAATTTGCAGAAAGCAGATTCTGCTTCTGGTGTCCATTGTAATAAATCTTGTGCTGCCATAGGCTTCTTGTATATTAAGTTAGTCAGAGGTGCAGATTCCAAGGCATAGTTTGGAATCCAGCTCCGACAAAAATTGGTCGTACCCATGAAGGACATAATTTCCTTCTTGGTAGTGGGTTTCGGTGCTTGCAAAATCACTATTTTTCTGTCCTCATCTAATGTTCTACCCTCTTTGGATATTACATATCCTAGGTATTTAACTTGCTTTCTCCAAAGCTGCAATTTATTTTTTTTACTTTATTTTCTTGAGTGGCTAAAAATTGTAATAACGCTATGGTATCTTCTTTGCAATCTTGCTGGGTGGGGGCTGCCAGCAGGATGTCATCAACATAAAGTAAAATCTGACTGCCTCTCGGTGGGGTAAATCCCACCAAGTTGCTTGCCATCTCTTGTGAGAATATTGTCGAACTTTCACAATATCCCTGTGGTAGTCACTTATATGTGTACCTTTTCCCCTGAAATGTGAATGCAAACCAATGTTGGCTGTCAGGGTGAATTGGTATCTACCACAGAAAAATATTTCTGTTGAGGTTTTAAATCATTCAACAGGGTGTGTGGATCTGGCACCATAGGTGCCCTTGGTATTACTGCGTCATTTACAGCTTGTAAATCTTGTACCATATGCCATTCTCCATTTGCCTTCCTAACAGGAAATAAGGGTGTGTTACATGGTGAATCAGGAGATTCTACCAGTACTCCTTCCTTAAGTAAAGCTGCTATTTTAGGTTTGATTCCTACTTCTGCATCTTTTCTTAAGGGATATTGTCTCTTTTGTGGTCTAAATGCTGACTTTGGCGTGATAGTAACAGGTCCTGCTGTACGAATAAGTCCTACATCTGATTTGCCTGTTGACCAGAGAGTTTCTGGTATGCTTTGTAAGGAATCTTCTTCCTCTTTTAATAAGAGTGCTAATCAGCTGTCCTTGCTAGACTGCAAGTGTACAGCTGGGTGTGTCTGTGTTATCTAATTTAACCTCTGCTTCTGTACTCCCTGTTCTGACAGTTCTAACTCTGTCTGTTTTTCCCATCTCATGACTTTTTCTCCTAAGTCTGCCCATTTTACATTTTTGTCCTTAGTCAAGCTAACATGTGGTAATCGATTAGATTTGTAAAGTGCAAAGAATTCCTGGGGCAATGAACAGCTAACTACACTGTTCCCTTCTATGTCCCAGTACAGATTATGTAATACTAATCTGTTTGCACGGTTTCTAAACAACTCTTGCTCATATTCCTTGTCAGGTCCTGGTGTGCTACAATAATACAGAGTACAGTGCAACAAATGTTGTTTATCAGTGTCAAGGGAAGGGAATTTGCTGATGGCTACGTTCATCAGCTCTTCGGTTACTGCCCCTGGACCAGTCGTAACCAAGTCCTGACTGTACCAATAAAATGTTTCACCCTCTGATTGCACTGCAAAAGTATCAATTTGTCACTGTGCTTCCATACCGTGCATAGTTGGAACTACTGCTATACCAAATAGCTGCATAAGGTCTCTGCCCAAGAAGTTTACTGGGCATTTTGCAGAAACAACAATTTTGCTTTTCTGGGTCAATCCTGAAACAGGATCAGTTATTGCAATGTTATGGGAGAGGGGCTCTCGATACAGCTGTCCATTAGCTGCTTTCACTAATATGTAATCAGGTGACTCTGAGTTCTCTGGCAGTTTGGAGGGATGTATAAGGGTTGGTGAGGCCCCCAAGTCACACAAAAATGTGACTTCCCTCCCTTCTACCAGGAGTGTGACTTCTGGTTTTGTGTCTGCTAAATAGAGCTCCAAGCTCAATAAAGCTAAGTCTAAAATTTTATTTTCTTCACTATCTGTGACTTCCTGCACTTCCTCTATTTCTTCTGTCACATTCTCTACTCCCTCTGTCACATTCTCATTTGTCCTTTCTCCACTATCCCCTTCTAGTGATTCCTGACTACCATATAGTCAGTCCTCACCCTCCTTATCTTCCATGGTTGTCTTCTTGTTTTTCTTGCAATCCCTTGCCAAGTGTCCCTTTTTACCACATTTCAAGCACTCCCCCCTTTTCTTTCATCCCTCAAAGTTCTCTGATAGTTGATCAGATTGTTTGTTTCCCTGGGCATTTCTCTTGCCCTTTTTCCTGGACTGTACTACATAAACTTCTGCTCCATCTTCTACAGAAAATACTTGGGCTTTCTTTTTCTTTTTGCTATTAAAATGCCTTTAAGCAAGCATAGCATATTCAAGCAATGTCTGTAATCTGCTTGTATGATGATCTACCATGTGTTTTGTGATAAAGCTGTTTATGGGTGCAATACTGCCTTTTAAAAATGCATTCTTTAGCTGCTGCTCATATGGGGAATCATGTGTTTGATCTTCAGGAACCTGCATTCCACAATGGTTATTAAAACACTTTAACAATCTGGCATAATATCTGTCAACAGTTTCACCTTCTTGTTGGATGCATTGATTAATGCAAGCCCAGTCTGCCCTAGGCTTCCATTTCTCAGAGATTCAGTCTGTAAGACTTTCACTCTGTTGTCTAGCTCTGCGCTGTTATGTGGGAGGGGTTTGTGTTCTGCGTCACGGGGATTCCAGTTGCCACTGATCATGTGCCAATCTGGTCCCACGATTTGTCTGACTACTTTTTCTACTTCTTCTCCATTTAGGTTATAACTTAACCTCTTGCCTTGTAAGTATTCTAAGAATTTTCTAAAATTAACTTTTGGATGGGGAATTCCCTCAGTGGCTTTCCGGATATCTTCCAGTGTCCACAGTCTGTACACTAGGAGAGTTAGGTCCTGTCCTTCTTGTCCTGCCTGAGGATTAGGTACTTCTATAAGTGGGCATATCTCTTCTTCACTCGTATATCGTGAATTTCTACCCATTTGATATAACTCAATGTCCCCTTTTGAGTTTCCTGCCCATGTTCGAGACCTGGTCTTGACGGGATCTCTAACAAACTGTGTTGCTTTTGTAGTGTCTCTACTTACAGTGATAGCAGGATATCGCAGGGGTGGACTAACTTGTTGACTTACCTCCTATTCTGGTAAGGGAGGTGGAGGGGCTGATGCTATTACTAAGTTATTGTCCTCTTTATCTAAAAACATTGCTTTTGAATTATTGCTTTTTTGTTCCCTATGGTTTGCTTCCTCAATCCACCTGTGTGCCTGAGGAATTCCTAATTTACATTGCTTTTTTACCCGACCTCTGGAATCAGTTTTAAGCTGTTTGACAATTTTAACAAGTGAAGATTTTTCTAATTTACCATCAAATTTATACTTATTAACCCGTTTTGAGTAGTATTTAATATTATCGGCACATTGTGATTGCATATATTTCACGTCTTTGGTTAACGGCGGAGTTTGGGATCTTTTTGTGCACTTATTTCCCATTTTGTTCTAACCTTTAGAATGTTACGTAACCCTGCTTATTTTTTACATGGTACCACAGGGTTTTTTATAGTCTCTCCAGAATGACTGCCTACCTCTTCTGTTTCCCTGATCTATGACAGGACAGCAATCTTTTTGTCCCTGATCTGTACAAAACAAATCTCCTGACAAAACAATGCTAATCAAGTCCCTGATCTAAAACAGAAAAAAAGAAGGTAAATTCACCTTACCTGAGCCTCCGTGATTGATCACCTGGTTCGAGGTAAACCCATCCTTCAGTCACAGATCAGAAAGTGGCTGGCCTCTTTTGTACAACAATTCAGTCGGAGGTCTTTTCAGATAAGAAGAACCAATGTGGTTTCTTCCCTGTACGGTTTCAAGCCACCTGGCCTGTCTGATCCAAGGCGAAGTGAAGGTTTCCAGTCCAAAGGACCAATCTGTCAAAGGAAAAAACTTCAAAGACCAATACACGTAAGGTTCAGGTTAAGGCACTTTTAATTCTTGCAGCAAGGAGACAAAAACATGCAGAAATACAGAGTTTGTCTGATTAGTAACAGGAAGTGAAGCCATTCTTATACTGTTTTACAAGACATTGCCTTCTAAAGCTGACGTAATCAAATACAAGCCTACAATATTGTTTTTCACAGTAGATATTGTTATGATTTTCTGCTGACATGACATTACATTACTAGATTAGTGAGAAACTTTTTGAAAAATAACATGGCCTTGGAGACCACTAGCTAGTTACAATTATTTCTACAGTGCTGTGTTACATTTCAAGGTACTCTGCTAATTCAAGCACAAAGCAAACTCAGATTATAGTTCATATTCCTCAAGCAGTCTTTGTTCTACTTATCTATCCTTCCTGCAGCAGTGTATGTTCTCATAGCACAAACAGAGCTAATTGTCTAAGTTTAATAACATTATAGAAATGGTATTGTTCTATTCATTATTTTCCTAACCAAGCAGAAAATCATCTGCTTCTCAGTAAATTTCCAAAGGCATAAGCAAGATTTCAGCTGTGCTGACAAAATACACGGTCAGAAAGCATTTGCAGTTTATATAGATTTATGCAGTATGAAATAGAATAAACGTGTTAACCCTTTTGGGCTTTTAAAAGCACTAATATACACATTAATACATATTTTTCTAACAAAATTAAAACAGATACAGTAATACAAACACTTTCAAGGCAGAAAAATGGGTATTGCTCTTGAGTGTGTAGCTCACAACAGTTAAACAAATGAAAAACACTTAAAAATGATCAGTTAAAGTGCAAACAGTAACAGAATTAAAAAAAAACAGTTAAAAAAAGTTGCAAAGTTAATAAAAAATGCTCAAAATATTGAGGTTAGCAAAAATAAGCAATAAAGAGCAAAACAGAGGTACTTAATGCACTCAAAATCTCTCTTTTCTCTTTCTGCTGCTGAAAATTCTGCAGGACACTCAGGCAGGCTCTTACTGAAGTAATGTAAGCACAGAAAACAGGCAAACATGGGTTATTAAACAGAAAGATAAAAGGGATAGAAACATCCCAAAATGGCCAATAAAACTACAAGTTCTGAGGTGAAACCACTCCACCAGAGACAGATAGGCTCCTCAAAGCTCACCACTCTCACCAATGAACAGATAAGCTTTCTTCTATAGTAATAAGGTATGGGAAACACAGAAATTATAAAACAGCACGGAATTTAGCAAAATCTGACAACCGGACTCTACCAGTTATAGAAAGATGGGAGACGAGTAGAGAGATAGGATTTTTTTTTTAAATTAAAGCAGATACAGTAATGCAAACACTTTCAAGGCAGAAAAATAGCTATTGCACTTGAGTGTGTAGCCCAGAACAGTTAAACAATTGAAAAAACACTTAAAAACAATCAGTTAAAGTGCAAACAGTAACAAAATAAAAAAAGGTTCAAATAAGTTGCAAAGTAAATAAAAAATGCTCAAAATAATTTGGTTAGCGAAAATAAGCAATAAAAAGAAAAACAGAAATATTTAATCCACTCAAAGTCTTTCTTTTCTCTCTCCTGCTTTAGAACACTGCAGGACACCCAGGCAGGATCTTGCTGAAATAATACAAGTGCAAAAACTGAGCAAACATGGGTTTTTAAACAGAAAAATGAAAGGGATAGAAACAGCAAAAAATGACCAATAAAACTGCAAGTTCTGAGCTGAAACCACTTCTGCAGTGACAGATAGACTGCTCAAAGCTCACCACTCTCACTGATGAACAGAAACGCCTCCTTCTATCTCAGTAAGTTCTGGGCAACACAGAAACTACAAAACAGACCAGAATTCAGCAAAACCTGAAAACTGGACTCTTCTAGCTATAGAAAGGCAGGGAAATGAGTAGAGAGATAGGATTTGTTTTTGTTTTTTTGTTTTTTGAAAATTAAAACAGATACAGTAATACAAACACTTTAAAGGCAAAAAAGTGTGTAGCTCACAACAGTTAACTGAAAACACTTAAAAATGATCATTTAAAGTGCAAACAGTAACAGAATTATAAAAAAAACTGTTCAAAGAAGTTGCAAAGTTAATAAAAAATGCTCAAAATAGTGTGGTTAGCAAAAACAAGCAATAAATCACAAAACAGAGGCACTTAATCCACTCAGAGTCTCTCTTTTCTCCTTCTGCTGGTGAAAATTCTGCAGGACACTCAGGCAGGCTCTTGCTGAGGTAATACAAGCACAAAAAACTAGGCAAACACTGGTTATTAAACAGAAAGATGAAAGGGAAAGAAACAGCCCAAAATGCCAAACAAACTACAAGTTCTCAGCTGAAACCATTCCTCCAGTGACATATAGACTCCCCAAAGCTCACCACTCTCACCGATGAATAGAGAAGCTTTCTTCTATCTTAATAAGGTCTGCGAAACACAGAAACTATAAAACAGCTTGGAATTCAGCAAAATCTGAAAACTGGACTCTACCAGTTATAGAAAGGCGGGAAAAGAATAGAGAGATAGGATTTTTTTTTAACAATTATTAAAACAGATACAGTAATACAAACACTTTCAAGGCAGAAAAATAGCTTTCGCAATTGAGTGTGTAGCCCACAACAGTTAAACAATTGAAAACCACTTAAAAACAATCAAAGTGCAAATAGTAACAGAATAAAAAAAAAGTTCAAATAAGTTGCAAAGTTAATAAAAAATGCTCAAAATAGTGTGGTTAGTGAAAATAAGCAATAAAAGCAAAACAGAAGTATTTAATCCACTCAAAGTCTCTCTTTTCTCTCTCTCCTGCTGTAGAACACCCCAGGACACCCAGGCAGAATATTGCTGAAGTAATACATGTGCAAAAACCATGCAAACATGGGTTTTTAAACAGAAAAATGAAAGGGATAGAAACAGCGGAAAATGGCCAATAAAACTACAAGTTCTGAGCTGAAACCACTCCTGCAGTGACAGATAGGCTGCTCAAAGCTCACCACTCTCACTGATGAACAGAGAAGCTTCATTCTATCTTAGTATGGTCTGGGCAACAGAGAAACTTCAAAACAGCCCAGAATTCAGCAAAATCTGAAAACTGGACACTTCTAGTTATAGAAAGATGGGAAATGAGTACAGAGATAGGATTTTTTTTAATTAAAGCAGATACAGTAATACAAACACTTTCAAGACAGAAAATGGCTATTGCATTCAAGTGTGTAGCCTGCAACAGTTAAACTATTGAAAAACACTTAAAAACAATGAATTAAACTGCAGACAATAAAAGAATTTAAAAAAAAAAACAGTTCAAATAAGTTGCAAAGTTAAGAAAATGCTCAAAATAGTGTGGTCAGCAAAAATAAGCAATAAAAAGCAAAATAGAGATACTTAACCAACTCAAAGTCTCTCTTTTCTCTCTCCTGCAATATAACTCGGCAGGACACCCAGGCATGATCTTGCTGAGATAAAACAAGTGCAAAAAATGCATAAACATGGGTTTTTAAATAGAAAGATGAAAGGGATAGAAATAGCCTAAAATGGCCAATAAAACTACAAGTTCTGAGCTGAAACCACATCTCCAGAGACATATAGACTGCTGAAAACCCACAACTTTCACTGATAAACAGAGAAACTTCCTTCTATCTTAGTAAGGTCTAGGCAACTGACAAACTACAAAATAGCAAAGAATACAGCAAAATCTGAAAACTGGACTCTGCTAGTCTTAGAAAGGTGGGAAACAAGAAGAGAGATAGCATTTTTTGGTTTTTGAAACTTAGATACAGTAATACAAACACTTTCAAGGCAGAAAAATGGCTATCACACTTGAGTGTGTAGCCCACAACAGTTAAACAATTGAAAAACATTTAAAAACAATCAGTTAAAGAGCAAACAGTAACAGAATTTAAAAAAGCAGTTCAAATAAGTCACAATCTTTAAAAAAATGCTCAAAATAGTGCAGTTAGCGAAAATAAGCAATAAAACGATAAACAATGGAACTTAATCCACTCAAAGTCTCCTTTTTCTCTCTCTGCTGCAGTAGAATGCTGCCAGACACCCTGCAGTATCTTGCTGAGGTACTACAAGCACAAACACTGTATAAACATGGGTTTTTAAACAGAAAGATGAAAGGGATAGAAATAGTCCAAAATGGCCAATAAAACTACAAGTTCTAAGCTGACACTACTTCTCCAGTGATAGATGGTCTGCTGAAAGCTCACCACTCTCACTGATGAACAGAGAAGCTTCCTTCTATCTTAGTAAAGTAAACCTGAAAAACAGACTCTACTACTTATAGAAAGGTGGAAAACAAGTAGAAAGATAGGATTTTTTTTCTTTTATGACAATTAAAACAGATATAGTAATACAAACACTTTCAAGTCAAAAAAATGGGCATCACATTTGAGTGTATAGCTCACAACAGTTAAATAAAAAGACAGTTAAAAATGATCAGTTAAAGTGCAAACAGTAACATAATTCAAAAATACAGTTCAAATAAGTTGCAATGCTAATACAAAACACTCAAAATAGTGCAATTAGGAAAAATAAGCAATAAAAAGCAAAACAGAGGTATTTAATCCACTCAAAGTTTCTCTTTTCTCTCTCTGCTGCTGGAGAACTCTGCAGGACACCCAGGCAGGATATGGCTGTGGTAATACAAGTGCAAAAACCATGCAAACAAGGGTTTCTAAACAGAAAAATGAAATGGAAAAAAAACAGCCCAAAATGGTTAATAAAACTACAAGTTCCGAGCTAAAACCACTCCTCCCATGACAAATAGGCTGCTCAAAACTCACCACTCTCACTGATGAACAGAGAACTTCCTTCTATCTTAGTAAGGTCTGGGCAACACAGAAAAGTACAGTTGTGTACTCTTACCATAAATGTAGATGTTCTAGTGTGTTCACTGTTGCAGTCATGACTGTAGGTTTCTTCCTGCCAGCAGCAGCCCTCGATTGGCCAGAATCCCAAAGTCTGGATTGGGCGTCAGCTGAGGTCGCTTTTATCCTGACGTCAGTGCACCAGGAAGTATAAAGACCTCAGCCGATGCCATTACCCCAGTTTTTCTTGCCCCAGATGTCAGGTGCCCAAAACCTCAGCAGCCAAAATACCTCATAACAGACAATACTCAAAGAAAAAACAAAAGAGGGGGTAGGAGGGAGGGTAACTCAGACTGCAACAGTGAACACACTCGAACATCTACATTTATGGTAAGAGTACACAACTGTACTATGTCCTTTGTGGTTCACTGTTGCAGTCATGACTGTAGGGTTGAGTCCCAAAGCTAAGAAAGGGTGGCTGGAGGAGAAACAGAAGGAGCGGCCACAAAACTTTGCAAAACCGCAGAAGCAAAACCGGCCCTAGATTTAGAATAGAGAGGGAGGTTGTAATGCTTAGAAAAAGTATGCACAGAACTCCAAGTAGCAGCCTCTAAAATATCCTTGGTAAGAACCCCACAAAGAAAGGCTGCTGAAGTAGCAGTAGCCCAGGTAGAATGAGTCCTAATATTAACAGGAACTGGATTGCCATGAAAAGAGTAACAGAACTTGATGCAGTGGGCAATCCACTTAGAAATAGTTTGCTTAGTGATTGCTTTCCCTAGAACAGTAGGAGCATAAGCGACAAACAATTGGTCAGATTTCCTGAATATCTTGGTCCTGTCCAGGTAAAAACAAAGCTGCCTGTGCACGTCCAAAGAGTGCAAAAGACTTTCTACCTCACTTTGAGGATTAGGATAAAAAGTAGGCAAATGAATAGTCTGATTCAAGGCCACTGCTGAAACCACCTTATGCATAAAAGTGGGATTAGTCCTTAGGGAAACCCTGTCCTGATGAAAAATAATGAAGGGTTCCACAGCCATGAGTGCTTGCAATTCCAAAATTCTTCTAGCAGAGGTTATAGCTAAAAGAAAAGCAGTTTTCCAAGACAAAAATTTTAAATCCGTGGAAGCTGCAGGTTCAAAAGGAGACAAGGTTAATTTTTCCAAAACATAGTTAAGATCCCAAGTGGGAACAGGTGCTCTTATAGGGGACTAAACATTCTTAGCCCCTCTAAGAAATTGTTTAAGTAATGGATGAGAAAAAATCGTAGGATCCGTATTGTAATGTGCAGAAATAGCAGAAGCATGAAGCTTGAAAGATGAAAAAGATAGGCCCGTATGTAACAACTCTGCCAGATACTTTAAAATCAGAGGAATGTTCAGAACAGTAGAATCACCACCTTGGACCTGATTCCTGGAGGAAAATCTTTTCCATTTACCTGCATAAGATTTCCTAGTGCTGGGCCATCTAGTTTCAAGGATTACTTAAATTACCTGTTTGGAAAGAGTAGAGGTGTTTACATACCCTGGATCCACCAGGTAGCTAGATTCAGTTTTGACATGACTGTGCAGGATCCGGCCGTCCTGTTGAGACAGTAGATGAGGGATTTGAAGCAGATTCCAGGGAGGCTCCTGAACTAGATTTATCAGAGTGGAATACCAGAATTGTCGAGGCCAATTGGGAGCCAGTAAAATCATTTGCGGTCTGTCCTGTTTTATCTTTAGAAGTACCCGAGGTAGAAGAGGAAGAGGAGGAAAAGCATATACTGAGAGGTGTTTCCAACTGAATGAGAGGGCATCCACTTTCCATGCTAGTTTGTGGTAGGTCCTGATGCAGAATGTTGGAAGTTGATGATTCTGAGGAGATGCAAAAAGGTCTATGTCCGGACATCCCCATGCCTGAACTATCATCCTGAATATCCGAACATCCAGCATCCATTCGTGTGGATCCAAAAGTGTCCTGCTCAATGTGTCTAGCATAGTGTTGTCTTTTCCTGGCAGGAATTGTGCCTGTAGTGGACTCTGCAGGTCAGTGCAGTGTACCACAGAGCCATGGCTAACCTGCACAGGGGGTAAGAGTGAGAGCCCCCTGCTTGTTTATGTACACATCACTGTAGTGTTGTCTGTCTTTATCAACAATTGCCCTGGTAGAAGAAAGTCCCTGAAGGCTATCAGAGCATTCTGTACTGCGAGCATCTCCTTCAAATTTATGTGCAGGTGAATTTGTTCCTTTGTCCAAACACCGTGAAGACATCTCCCGTGCATGTCGGCTCCCCAGGCATAATCTGAAGCATCCGTTGTCAGAACTTGGTTGGTTGGTGGAGGACAAAAAGGCCTCCCCTTGTTCTGGAGACAGGCTTTGGCCCACCAAAGAAACTCTTGCTGTAGACAAGGCAAAATCGTAATCACTGTTTCCAAACTGTGGTAATGCAGAGACCACACACTCTTGAGGTACCACTGTAGTTTCCTCATATGCAGTCTTGCATATGGTATTAGGAGAATGCAGGAAGCCATGTAACCTAAAGCCTGCAGAACCTTTCTTGCAGTCAGCTGTTTCATTGAAGCCAGGTATTGGAAAGAAGAAGCCAGTTGCACTTTTTTGTCTGGTGTCAAGGAAGCCATCTGGGTTGTAGTACTCAGAAAAGCACCCAGGAAAGTAATCTGTTGTGTGGGCACCAGATTCGACTTCTTTAGATTCACTGTGAATCTGAGGTACTGTAGAAGATGCTGCACAAAAGCTAGATGCTTTAGTAGAGTGTCTTTGTCGTCCACTTGAATAAGACAGTCGTCCAGATAAGGGTATATTTGAATCCTCTTCTGTCTGCAAAACACCATTACTGGTGCCAGGCACTCTGTAAAGACCCTGGGTGCAGTAGATAAGCCAAAGGGCAGCACAGAGAACTGGTAATGTTTCAAGCCCGCATTGAATCTCAGATACCTTCTGCACTCTCGTCTTATAGGAATATGCAGGTAAGCTTCCTTTAAGTCCAGAGTCACCATCCAAGCATTTTTGCCCAACATAGGCAGCAGCTGCTGCAGAGTGAGCATCTTGAATTTTGGTACATCTAGGAAGGTGTTTAGTACAGAAAGGTCCAGGATTGGTCTCCACAAATTTTCCTTCCTGGGAACCAGGAAAAGTCTTGAATAAAAACCTTGCCCTATTTCTAAATTTGGTACCAATTCTATGGCCCTCATAGCTAAGAGGGACTGAACCTGCAGTTGTGCCTCTGCCCATTGATGATTCAGCAGATCTGGCCAACTGTTCGGTCTTGGCAAGGTGGGGAAATGAAATCTGTAACCTCTTGAGACTATGTCCAGAACCCATTTGTCCCAGGTTATGTGGCCCCAATTTTGATAAAAAAAAGAAATCTTTCCTCCCAAAGGAGCTTCCAGGAGAGGAGCCCCTGGAACCAGAAAGGGAGAGTCATAAAGACTGTTTCCGGAAGGGTTGAGACTTATCTTCACCACCTTTCGGAGAGGGGGCAGGCCACTGCCTATTCCTAAAAAGGGTTTGTGCCTGTCCCCTACCTCTGGAACGCCTGAATCTGCTTCTCTGAGGCCTGTCAGAGCTCAGAAAGGACCAAGATTTAGCTGGCCAGTGCCTGTTAAATCTAGGAGGTTGCACCTGTAGAAAATCCTTAACCGTCTGCATTGATTTGGCTTTGTCCTCCATTTTCTTTAATCCCTCTTCAGCTTTGGCCCCAAACAAAACATCTTGCTGCAAAGGGGCATCCAAAAGTTTGGCTTTAACCTGATTCGGCAAGCTTTGTTCCTTTAACCAAGCATGTCTTCTAATAACTGCGCCAGTTGTCGCAGCCCTACAAGAAGATTCCAAAGAATCAAAACCACAATGCAGGGTATGTTTACCCACTTGTTCAATAGCATGCAATAAATCCTGTAACTCCTTGTCATCTGCACCAATAGAAACAGCTGACATCTTTTGTTTAAATACAGACAAAAGGTATTGCTGATACTTTAGCATATGAAATTGACAGTTAAAAGCTCTAATAGACAATGTAGCAGAAGTATAAGCTTTTTTACCCCATCTTTTCAAAGCCCTGGACTCTCAGTCAGAGGGAATAGGATGTTTAGCAGAGGCCACCTTAACACCGTTAGGGCCCTGAGAAATTGTTTCTGGATCAGGTGAAAGATTCTTAAAAAGAAACTTGTGAGAATCTGGAACCCTATAATACCTATCTGGTTTGACCGGAGTAGGGGGAAAAGAATCAGGAGAGAGGGAAGCTTCTGAAAAAACATCATCTACAATGTCCAATATAGGAGGAATAGCAAGAGGCTTATGCTGAGGAAGTAGAAGAAAATCCCTAAGCCTTTTCTTGGTTTCAGAAATATCCTGCCCTTCCCAGTGAAAATGCTCCCTCATATCATGCAAAGTTTCACCAAAAGAATAATCCTCAGGAAGAGAGGCTGAAGGAAAGGAATCTTCAGCATCAGAATCCTCATAAGGAGGAAAGGAACAATCGTGCTCAAGGGAAGAAGCAGAAGAAACAGAAATTTGGTCTGAAGAATCATAATCGGACTGTAATCTAGGCTTTTTGTCAGGAGGGGGATGAGAACCCCTGATCATAGATAACAAATCTTCAGCCATCCTAAGCATCTGCCTTTGAGGCCTAGGACCCTGATCAAAAGGCGTCTGTGCTTGCCATTTCTTTTTAGCTGGAGCCGTAGTCATTGTCTTAGAATGCAAAACTGAATCCATATTTACATGAAGCTGTGAAGGCCTGAAAACTCCCTCAGAAGCCGGTACCTGCCTACCGGCTCCAGACCCAACTGAGGGAGTAGTATCTGAAGGTCCATTCCCTGGCAATTCTGAAAGCTCCATCAGCTCCACACCAGAGTTGGTACAGGCAGTTGGTTCAAAAGAGGTGGACGACAGGGGCTGCAAAGGCGCCTCATTGACGACCGACGAACCAGCAACTGGCAATAACTGAGTAATATCCTCTGCTTTGGACCTCGGAGGCCTGTCTTTATCTTTATGCCTCTTACACACATCAGAAGCCGGTAAAGAATCCGAAGACATATTATAATTAAACCTTTTACCAAAATAGTAGAAGGCAAAGTTGTACCTATGCCTAATAGTACTCTGATTAAATCTAGCACAAAACCCACAATTAGCAACGTCGTGGTCAGGCCCCAGGCAGGGAATACAATAAGAGTGAAAATCCCTATGAGGTATTTGTTTCCCACAAGAAATACAATTATTAACTTTTTCTGACATGTGATTGGTGCAAGAAAAATACCTCCCCAATGGGGTACTTATCTTAAAAAACAAAAAATCCTGGAAGTAAATCCAAAAACAGACAGGAGTAGGCCGACCAGCATCAGTGAACTGCTCAGGGCACCACACAGCAAGAAAGACTGAGGTAATGGCGTCGGCTGAGGTCTTTATACTTCCTGGCACATTGACGTCAGGATAAAAGCGACCTCAGTTGATGCCCAATCCAGACTTTGGGATTCTGGCCAATTGAGGGCTGCTGCTGGCAGGAAGAACCCTACAGAATACAAAACCCACACAGTGAACTGCATCAACCTGCTTTATTACTGAACCACACAAATAAATAAAAATTATTTAGCGCTTTCACCCAAACATCAGGGCATCATCAGAGTACAAAGAATTAACAACTGGGCCATTCATATATATACACACATAATTTCCTAATCACTTAATTAACTAATTAACATAGTAAATTAATTAAACAATGTCAAGGTGGAGATGTGTATAAAATCACTTGACACCAATAAAAAACATATTTAAAATACATATTTAAAATACATATATAATAAATAAATAAATAAATAAATATATTATAGATAGCAACAATAAAAAATTAAATGCTTATTGTATAAATGTATATAGAAAATTTATAATATATTGTTGTTAAATATTTAAAAATTACTATAGCAATAAATATATATATATAAATATGTAAATGATAAGTATGTGTTTAATAAATTGTAAACTATACAAAATAAAATACATTATAAAATTAAAATATGGTCATATAAAATGTGACCTATATTTTAAAATACTTGAAATAGATATGTTTTCATTGATGCCAGGTAACATACAGGCATTCAATCTTAATTGCCATAAACATTCCATAGCCTCAAGCATAATCTTGTCATCACCACCTTTGTGTATATTATGTGGAATTCTATCTATAACAAAAAATATAAATCTTTTAAAACTTGGACATCTAGTACTATGCATGTATAGTGAACTAGTGGTCTTGTGTTTCTTAATATCCCTAGCATGTTCAACTATGCATTCCCTTAACTTCCTAATAGTCTTACCAACATAAAATGCTGGGCAAGTGGAGCAAGTAGTCAGGTAAGTCACCATCTTCATGTTGCAGTTACAGTAACCAGGGCAACGAATAGTCTTATTAAAACCCTGTATTGCTACATAGGGGCCATCATTAATGTATTTACAGGTGTGACAAGTACCACATTTACTCATTTTTGATGTTTTATATAAATTCCTGTTACTGTTAGACTCATAAATGTCCTTTAGATTTCTACCTCTACTAAAGGTTATTTTTGGCTGACTTCCCAACAGCTTAGATAGCTCAGTGTTATTAATAAAAACACTTGTCCATGTTTCCTTTATAATATCGCTAGATAATATGATGTGTCATTATATGGCAGAATAAAAGAATCATATCTAACCAAACTAGCACTCTTATTGGACAGGTTGTCACATCCATATCTGATTATAGGTTTGTAAAGTATAGTCCTATTGATATATATATCCTTTTTAATAGTATCAATAAGATTGTTGGGGTATCCTCGATCCATAAACATTTTGGACAAAATCTCAATTTCATGTTTAAACATACTGTCATCACTAATAATTCTTGATAATCTAACCATTTGCCCTTTTATCAGATTTCTTTTTTGATACATAGGATGACAACTATCAAAATGTAAAAAAGAATTAGAGTAGGTTTTCTTCCTAAAAATGTTTGAATGAAAACCATCACCATCAAAGAACAAAGTAAGATCAAGAAATTCTTGTTGCTTTTCTTGAATATTACTAGTGAATTTAAGAAAGTCAGATGTTGTCCCCAGATATTCAATAAACTCAATCAATACAACTTTTTCATCTTTCCAAAATACAATAATGTCATCAAGGTAACGCAAATATAAAGAAACATTCTTCCAGTATGTAGATGTAAACACTAAATCATTTTCCCATTTGGCTAACACCAAATTTGCATATATAGGGGCACATCTGGCACCCATTGCAACACCAGTACTTTGTCTGTAAAATTCACCATTAATATAAATAAAATTATTGTCTAACACAATTTCCATTAAATCAGTTAAAAGTCGACATTTTCTTGCATCCATATCACTATAACTTAATAAACTTGCCTCAAACATTTCAAGACCCTGCTTGTGAGGAATAACTGAAAATAAATTGACCACGTCAGTTGTAGCCATAATTAAATCAGAAGTATTTATGACATTGTTTTGTCTAATTAGATCCAGACAATGCCAGGAATCTTTTAAAATGTGTGGCAGTTTAACAAGAATGTTTTTACAATTGACATCAATAAAGGATGTTAGGGGCTCAGTCTTTTACCCTTTTGCAGACACAATGGGCCTGAAAGGTGGATTTTGTATATTTTTGTGTATCTTGGGGATACCAAAAATAGTTGGTGTGATGGGGAATTCAACATTTAGATAGCAATATTCATCTTTTGTTATAATACCTTCCATCAAATATTCATATAGTAACCAATCCACTTTCATATAGGCCCCTTGTCATCTCATATTTTGTCACTTTTTCATACGTAGTGGTGTCATTCAGCATTATTGTCATTTTATTATAGTAATCTGTGTTAGTCATAATAACCACTCCACCTCCCTTGTCTGGCTTCATAATTCTAAAATTGTCAGAAGTAGCAATTTCTTTAAGACAAAATTTTTCAGCAGACGTAAGATTCTCAGTCATAACATTTTCTTTCTTTAAAGCCTTTCTAAATTGAATCTCACAAAGTTTTTCAAAAATAAGAATCATGGGATTACTTGGGGGAATAAATGTGCTGCTACGTTTTAATGTCAGATGTGCTGTATCACTATGACCAACCAAATGATTATTTGAAAAAAATACTTTTAGATTTAATAATCTAGTGTATAATTTTAAATTAATTAAAATTTTACCTATGTCTAGTTTAAAAGAAGGAACAAATCTAAAACCTCTTTTAAAAAGAGCTAAAAAATCATTACCAAACTGTATGTCGGTATAGTTGTAAACACTAAAACCACCTTTGGTAATAATAAGAACATCATTGGTGTCAGAACAGTTCTCAGCGGTCAAATTGTGTACTCTATCATCACGTATATCAAAATTAGAAATGTTAATAACATTATTGAACAAATTGGTAACAGAAACATCACTATTAAAATCATAACCACAACCAAAAGAGTCATGTAGAGTGTTAACTTCTCTAAGATCTAATGCTCCTATTTGTACCATACATTGTTCTTCTGTGTTGTGTTCCTGTAATAACTGATGTGATAGTGTTCAATCTCGCCGTTTGTTCTTACACATGGGTTCGGAGCCGATCCTCGGCTCCGTGCCGGCCTCTTGCAAGCTCTGCATCGAGAAGAAGCTCGAGACAATCTAATACCCACAATCCCCCTCTGCCTTTACCTCAGATCTAGTTTGCCGCTGCTGCGTTCGCATCGTTGGGAGCTAGCTCGAGCGTCTAAAGCTAAGATATAACTTTATTTGTTATATTTTATTGGATTTCTTATTACTATTTGATATTTCTCTGATATTCTGTGTGATTGTGTTGTTGACTGGATAAATTCTCGGTACCGTTAAACTGTTTTATCGGTTAGAATTGTTCGGGGCCTACAACCCTTCTTAAATTTAATAGGATTTGACTTTTACACCGGATTTGACAATTTTTCTCGGATTTGACAAATTTTTTCTTGGATTTGACTGCATTACTGGACTTGTCTTTTACTTCTATAATGTCTGATAAGGTAAAGTCAGGTTTTAAGCGTTGTCAGTGTGGCCAGAAAATGTCAGTGACTGACAACCATAGTTCCTGCGTCTACTGCCTTGGCCCTCTCCACTTGCAAGAGGACTGTTCCATCTGTCACTCTTTTAGTGGGAGGGTCATGACAGATAGGCGCAGGAAACTAATGGACAGAGGTTTATTGAAACCTTCTTTTCAGGAGGCTCTTGATGCTTCTGACCAGGCATCAAAGTCCTCTAAGGAATCGAAGACGTCGGAGCCCAAGTCATCGGCTCCGAGCTCTTCAGCAAAGGTTAGATCACCGGTTCCACAGACTTCGGGGCCGAGTGTTCAACTGGTATCGGTTCCTGAGCCTCGAGTCTTGGAACCGGTGATGGAGCTCTCTCCTTCGACCTTATTGAGGTCGGCTCCGTCTTCGGTTCCTTCGACCCGTTCTTCCTCCAAACTCTCTGATATCGATGTGGATCGCGTGGTGCAGAAGTTATTGGAGCATTCGGCCCTGTCCAAACTTATTTCGGTTTCCACCCAGTTGGTGTCGAAACTTGAAGGCCTCCCGGTGTCTCCATCCTTTCCTCCTCCGAGACCGGTTCAGTCTTTGGAGCCGGAAGAGGCTGATCTACTGATTGTGGAGCCCTCGGGTCCAGAACCGTCTTTTTCTCGGTCTGTTCCTCTCACCTCGACTCCGTCGGACCCGATACCAGAGTCTCGGAGCCGACGGTCTGTCCTTGGTTCCGGGGCCGAGTCGAACCGGCGTTTGGTTCCGACTCTCCCCTCGGGCCTCGGCGGATCGATTCGGCTCCGTCCTCTGGGTCGATGCCTTCGGTGCCTGTGTCGGGGATTCTTCCCATTTCCTCGGAACCGGGAGATTCTTCGATGCGGGACCCGGGGGCGTTCGACCTGATGAGAAAGGTGTTGTCTACCCAGACAACCACATCAGTGGAAGCAACCTCTCCTCCCCATAAAGGGCCGTTATCCTCCTCTGCACCCATGGCCACATCCAAGCGTCGGGCGCCAGTGTCTCAGCCACCCCTGGAGGGTGCCCCCTCTTCCTCCGAGGCTTCTTCGGATGCTCCCCACGAAGAAGTCCCTAGGAAAAGATTGTGTAAGAGGAGACACTTGGATTCTCCACAAGAATCCTTGACATCTGATACTGACTTAGATGAGTCAGAAGGGTCCCCTAAGTCACCTTCAGAAGATGTCTCTTTTTCGGACATATTGGAGATCCTGAAACAGAGAGGTGACTGGCAGTCCCTTCCCCCTTCTGAGGATGAGTCAGTTTTGCTGAAGGCATTTGGTGCTCGCCCTTCTTCCTCCTGGGTCACTCCGCCCTTCGACGAACTAATGGAACTAATTGCTCGAAGGGCATGGGAGGCTCCTGACACAGTGGAACCAGTCCCAAGGAAACCCAATAAATACATCACGGCACCTCAGGACAAGTCCTACTTGACTAAAGGAGTTCCAGTGGATGCTATGGTGGTGGCAGCAGCCACGAAAAAGGAGATGTCGGAGTCTTCTTCATCTGTCCATCCTCCTAATAAAGATTCTAGGACGATGGATAGATACGGGAAGCGCATTTTTAGTTCAGCGGCTTTTTCCATGCGATCCCTGAACTATTTGACCCATTTTACACATCTACAGAGGGATCTAGTCAAAGAGTTGGGAGATACCCTCCAGGGTACTACAGATGCAGCTGTCTCAGAGAAAGTGACAACGCAGCTTAATACCCTAACATCTATTGTTAACTCGTCCATGAGGTTGATATCCTACGCAGCCGAAGGTTCGAGTAGGGCAGCAGCTTCAGCGATTGCTCTTCGCAGACAATCCTGGATGCGCTTATGTTCCTTTGCGGAAGCCTTCAAGTCTTCCTTTACAAACGCCCCATTTGACGGTGCCACTCTCTTTGGCCCCAAAGTAAAGGAGACCCTTACCCGGTGTGAACAGGAGGGAAAGACTCTGTCTGCTGTCGGAGTCCGTTTTTCCACCCCAACCAGACCGTACCCCAAAGGGCAACGTGGTGGAAAAATGTGGTTTCGAAAACCCCAAGGATCTTTCCCAGGCACACAGGGAGATGCCCCCTCTAGAGGCAGAGGAGGGGGTAGAGGTGGAAGACGCCACCCTGGCGGCAGAGGGGGTCCGCAACATCAAGGTGACAGGGAAACACTCCCTGGTAAACCTTTCCAGCACTCCTGAGAGGAGGCCCGACTGTCCTGCTCTGGAGGCAGTCGGGGGTCGCTTGGCTTTATACCCTCAGGCCTGGCAAAATATAACTACAGACAAGTGGGTAAAAAGCGTGGTTACCAGAGGTTACAGCATACCCTTTCTATCTCATCCCATCCCAAAGAAAAGACTCCCAGATGTACCGCCCCATCTGCGAGAGCCAGCAGCTGTAGAAATTTCAAAGCTGCTAGAAAAAAAGAGTCATCCAACCAGTCCCAGCGGACCAGCAAGGATTCGGGACTTACTCAAGGTTCTTTTTAGTTCCAAAGAAAACAGGGGACTGGAGGCCCATTCTGGACCTAAACTACCTCAATACCTTCGTCAGGAAAGAAAAGTTCCGAATGGTCACGCTTCAATCGATCCTTCCATTCTTACAGAAGGACGACTGGATGTGCTCAATAGATCTAGAAGATGCATACTACCACATCAAAATGGACAGGGCATCCAGAGATCATTTGCGCTTCCGGCTGGGGGCCAGTCACTTTCAATTTCGAGCCCTGCCCTTTGGTCTGACCTCAGCCCCCAGGGTCTTCACCAAATGCATGGCAGTGGTAGCGTCTCACTTGAGACGCCAAGGATTCCAGGTGTTTCCGTATCTGGACGACTGGCTCCTTTCTGCCACCACCCGGCGTCAACTATTACAGGCCAGAGACTTTACTCTTCAACTGTGTGTTCACCTAGGGATTTCTGTAAACTTCGGAAAATCCTTACTTCAGCCATCACAAAATATCTTGTTCATAGGAGCAGAATTAAACACACGTCAGTTAATTCTAAGACTTCCCCCAGAAAGGATACTATCACTTCAGACTCATATACGTCTTCTACTCTTGTCAAGGAAATCTCCTGCAAAACTGGTACTGAAGGTGTTGGGACTCATGTCGGCCTCCCTTATTGCAATACCCTTGGGAAGGCTGCACATGAGAGTCCTACAATGGCTACTGTTTGCACAATGGTCGTTTCAACAACTACCTCTAACACACGAGATTCTTATAACGAAGACATGCAAAACAGATCTAAACTGGTGGCTTCAAACTTGCAACCTTTCCAAGGGGAGACCGTTTGTGCTACCCACGCCCACAGTTACGGTGACCACGGACGCTTCCCTGATAGGGTGGGGGGGCATCTTTCAGGGACAGACAGTCGAAGGCGAATGGACCAATTTGGAGTACAATCTGCACATCAATGTTCTAGAGTTGAGGGCAGTGTTTCTAGCGTTGCAACACTTTGCTCCCCTTCTTCCTCTGGGAACTATTGCAGTTCAGACGGACAACATGTCTGTAGTCTGGTACATAAACAAGCAAGGGGGAACCAAATCCTATCAGCTATGCAGAGAGGCCATGAGAATCTGGCAGTGGGCGGAGTCCACGGGTCGCTTTCTAATAGCAACGCACATTCCGGGGTCATCCAACGTCATAGCCGACAGGCTGAGCAGAGCAATTCTGCTACCACACGAGTGGTCCCTAAAACAGTCAGTAGCGAAAAGGATTTTTCGCACGTGGGGCCAGCCTTCCTGCGACCTGTTTGCATCTCCAATGAACGCCAAATGCAGGAGCTACTTTGCCCTATTACCCCCTCCAGGGGAAGTCCCCAGGGACGCACTGGTTCACGATTGGCCCCCGGGACTCCTGTACGCATTTCCTCCATTTCCTCTGATACCAAAGTTTCTCCAGAAAGCCAGAAACCTACACAGGACAATAATCCTCATTGCCCCATTCTGGCCTCGTCAAATTTGGTTTCCCTTCCTGAAGACTCACTGCATTTGGGGACCCTGGATTCTGGACCCAGAGCCAGATCTATTGACTCACTCGTCAGGGGCTCCCCATCCCGCGCTCCTGTCCCTCCATCTAGCAGCTTGGCTGCTCCAATTCCCAACTTAGCCAGGTCTGATCTTTTATCTCCAGCAGTTCAGGATATATTGGTGGCTTCTCATAAAGCTTCCACTACTAAAACATATTCTAGTAAATGGAAGCGATTTGTATTCTGGGCAAATACACACCAAGTGGATCCTTTTACAGCTCCCTTGAATAATATATTAGAGTTTTTAATGGACTTATTCCATCAGGGTGCTTCTCCTGCTACACTAAGAGTTCAATTGGCAGCCATTTCAAATTTCCATGTGGAAGAAGGTGGAGCTCCTGTTATGGCTCACAGACTTTGTAAAGCCTTTCTAAAAGGGGTTTTCCATATTAGACCACCAGTCAGATCTCCTACGTCACCTTGGAGTCTAAACTTGTTGTTATCTAAATTAATGTTGCCTCCCTTTGAACCTGCCTCTTCTTGCCCATTAAAATTTTTGTCCTGGAAGACTCTATTTTTGGTAGCCATTACTTCCGCTAGGCGAGTGTCTGAACTTCAGGCTCTCTCCGTCAAGCACCCTTATTTGATCTTTCACTCTGACAGAGTTTCTCTTCGAACCAATTCATCTTTTCTCCCTAAAGTGTGTTCTATTAACAATATTAATCAGTCCATTGAATTACCCACTTTCTTCAAAAATCACTCCAACAAAATGGAGTACATACTGCATAAATTAGATGTTCACAGACAACTAAGATTTTACTTGGATAGAACAAAAGATCACAGAAAAACTGATCAACTCTTTGTGGTTTTTGCTGATAGCAGGAAAGGACTAGCAGTTACCAAAAGAACTCTTTCTAAGTGGTTAACGGATTGTATAATCTATGTCTACGATTCTTCAAATCAAACTCTTTTGCACAAACCCAAAGGACATTCCACAAGGTCAGTGTCTACATCTTTGGCTCATGCAGCCCGCCTACCACTGGACGCTATTTGTGCGGCTGCTACTTGGTCTAAGCCACATACATTCATTTCTCATTATAAGGTAGACAAGGCTTCTAGGGACAGGGCAACCTTTGGTTCCACTGTGCTCAAGAACGTCCTTCCGTGAGTTCCTCAGGAACAAGGAGCTAGGGACGCTACCCATGTGTAAGAACAAACGGCGAGATTGAACACTATCACATATAGAAGTTATGTCCTTACCATAACGTTCCATGTGGAGTGTTCATCTCGCCTTTGTTCTTACATTCCCACCCTCCCACCCTAAGAAGAACGTTCTTTGATGCCTGGCCAGGATCATCCTGCTACTGCTTCTACAAATATTGTGTACATAGTTGACATATATATATATATATATGTATATATATGTCTATTTGTCTTACTATATATATATATAGTTATGTATAAATTCTTATTTCTGGACATATGTGATGTAAGCATGAATGTGCTCTCTCTGGAGATTGGTTTGCTTGCAAACTAGATCTGAGGTAAAGGCAGAGGGGGATTGTGGGTATTAGATTGTCTCGAGCTTCTTCTCGATGCAGAGCTTGCAAGAGGCCGGCACGGAGCTGAGGATCGGCTCCGAGCCCATGTGTAAGAACAAAGGCGAGATGAACACTCCACATGGAACGTTATGGTAAGGACATAACTTCTATTTCTGTTGTACTGGGCCATACCTGTTGCGTAATCTCTCCGACCTTCTCAAAGTCGGTTCTTCTAAAAAATCAAGTTGTCCTTCAACATAGTTAGAATCACAATAATCAGGATTGTTTCCATTTCTGTAAGTATCTGATTGTTCATCATTATTACCCGTGACCACCTGACCTCTATCATACACAACTCTATCTCCTATATTGCCATTGTATTTCATACTTTTATACTGCTTAAAATGAGAGAACACTTTTTTATTCTTGTAATCAAAATAATCACGTTGTAATTTGTCATTTTTAATATCTAAGCCCCTACTAGTAAACGTATCCAAATCCTTAAAAATCTGTTCCAAACGGAACTTATTGTGCTCAAAAAGCAAATCCTGCTTAATA
Organism: Protopterus annectens; assembly: GCF_019279795.1. Classification (NCBI taxonomy): domain Eukaryota; kingdom Metazoa; phylum Chordata; order Ceratodontiformes; family Protopteridae; genus Protopterus; species Protopterus annectens. Next base: position 642,935,953 of record NC_056747.1, read on the forward strand.
TTTTTATCCAGTAACACAAGTTGTTCTGACAAAACTGTTAGCTTAGAATTATTGTTACGAATAATAAGCTTAATCAAGTCCGACCCTGTTTTGTCAAATAATTCTAATAACTGATCAAAAAACACAGTACCTTCTGTAAAGCCAAATGGCAATTTAAAGATACGAAGTCCTTTGGGAACTTGCCCCAATTCCAGCGACCTCTCCAGAAATATGTTGTCCATCTGTAGTGATTTAAAGGTTCTTAGAATCTTTTTGAAATCCTTAAATTGTTGATTTAAACTGCCCATATCTCTAACATTGGTATGTAGTTTATTTGAAAAAGTAGGTGCAGTCAGAAAAGCTTTTAAATTGGTGTAGTTATGTTCAAAAATTAATAGCAGGACCAACAGTATTCTCGCCTCTCTCACCACGACCGTCCCTAGTGTTCTGAGCCGTTCTGGGAGATGCAACGATAACCCTTGCACTTCCTGTATTAGCGTCACCTCCTCTCAGGCTCTCCGAACCATTACTAGCTGGCGGCTTGTGTAGGCTGGTATTAGGGGTAGAATGTAGCATAAGTAAACGCTCCTGCGAATCTGTAACCAGAGCATCTGCATCACCAAAGTTTTTCTCTCCCCTTTCTTGCAATGTTTTCAAAAGGCGCTGTGTCAGTTCGAGATGCTGTATGAGTAACTGCTCCATATCTCCAAAGTAGTAATCACGTATACAGGATATAACTTCGCAAAACAAAAAATAAAATAAACAACGAACTATAAAGAAACAAAAATTGACTTGAATGGCCGAGAATTAAGGAAACAAAAATTGTAATAGAACCCAAATCAAGGAAATAAAATAAAATAAAATTATATAGCTCAAAACAAAGCTAGAAGAAGCAGTCACTGAGTAGTAAGGAACCCAACAACTAAAAAAATGTAAACTGGTAAGAATACAAAACCCACACAGTGAACTGCATCAACCTGCTTTATTACTGAACCACACAAATAAATAAAAAGTACTTAGCGCTTTCACCCTACAGTCATGACTGCGATAGTGAACCACGAAAGACATCAACAAACAGCCCAGATATCAGTAAAATGTGAAAAAAAGACTCTACCAGTTATAGGAAAGCGGAAGTAGAATAGAGAGATAGGATTTTTTTTTGTTTTTTGAAAAATAAAACAGATACGGTAATATAAACACTTTCAAGGCAAAAAATGGTTATCACGCTTAAGTGTGTAGCCCACAACAGTTAAACAATTGAAAAACACTTAAAAACGATCAGTTAAAGTACAAACAGTAACAGAATAAAAAAAAAAAAACAGTTCAAATAAGTCACAAAGTTAAAAAAAATGCTCAGAATGGTGTAATTAGTGAAAATAAGCATTAAAAAGACTGAAGAACTTAATCCACTCAAAGTTTCTCTTTTCTCTGTCTGTTGCTGTAGAATGCTGCGGGACACCCAGGCAGTATCTTGCTTTGGTACTACAAGCACAAAAACTGTGCAAACATGAGCTTTTCAATAGAAAGATGAAAGGGCTAGAAATAGTCCAAAATGGCAAATAAAACGTTTAGTTCTGAAACCACTCCTACAGTGACAGATAGGCTGCTGAAAGCTCGCCACTCTCACTGATGAACAGAGAAGCTTCCTTCTATCTTAGTCATGTCTGGGCAACACAGAAACTACAAAACAGCCCAGAATTCAGCAAAACCTGAAGAATGGACTCTACTACTTATAGAAATGTGGAAAACAAGTAGAGAGGTAGGATTTTTTTGTTTTTTGAAAATTAAAACAGATACAGTAATACAAACAATTTCAAGGCAGAAAAATGGCTAATGCACATGAGTGTGAAGCTCACAACAGTTAATAAAAAAATGGTTAAAAATGATCAGTTAAAGTGCAAACAGTAACAGAATTCAAAAATACAGTTCAAATAAGTTGCAAAGTTAATAAAAAACACTCAAAATAGTGCGGTTAGGAAAAATAAGCTATAAAAAGCAAAACAGCGGAATTTATTCCACTCAAAGTTTCTCTTTTCTCTCTCTGCTGCTGTAGAACTCTGCAGGACACCCAGGGAGATATTGCTGAGGTAATACACGTGCAAAACCCACCCAAAGAAGGGTTTCTAAACAGAAAAATGAAAGGGATAGAAACAGCTGAAAATGGTTAATAAAACTACAAGTTCTGAGCTGAAACCACTCCTCCAGTGACAAATAGGCTGCTCAAAGCTCACCACTCTCACTGATGAACAGAGAAGTTCTTTCTATCTTAGTAAGGTCTGGGCAACACAGAAACAACAAACAGCCCAGAATGCAGCAAAACCTGAAAACCAGACTCTACTAGTTATACGAAGGTTGGAAAAGAAAAGACAGATAGGATTTTTTTTGTTTTTTTAAATTAAAACAGATACAGTAATACAAACACTTTCAAGGCACAAAAATGGCTATCACACTTGAGTGTGTATCCCGCAACAGTTAAACAATGCAAAAACACTTAAAAACAATCAGTTAAAGTGTAAACAGTAACAGAATTTAAAAAACAGTTCAAATAAGTTGCAAAGTTAATAAGCGATAAAAAGCAAAACAGAAGTACTTAATCCACTCAGAGTCTCTCTTTTGTCTCTCTCTCTCTCTCCTGGTGTAGAACACTGCAGGACAGCCAGACAGGATCTTGTTGAAGTAATACATGCACAAAAAATGTGCAAACACTGTTTTTTACAAAGAGAAAAGAAAGGGATAGAAACAGCCCAAACTGGCCAATAAAACTACAAGTTCTGAGCTGAAACCACTCCTGCAGCGACAGACAGGCTGCTCAAACCTCACCACTGTCACTGATGAACAGAAAAGCTTCCTTCTATCTTAGTAAGATCTGGGCAACACAGAAACTACAAAACAGCCCAGAATTCAGCAAAATCTGAAAAAATGAACTCTACTAGATACAGAAAGCCAGGAAATGAGTAGCGAGACAGGATATTGTTTTCTTTATTTTGTTTTTTGAAAATTAAAACAGATACAGTAATACAAACAATTTTAAGGCAAAAAAATGGCTATCACACTTGAGTGTGTAGCTCACAACAGTTAACTGGAAAACAATTAAAACAGCCACTTAAAGTACAAAGAGTAACAGAATTAAAAAAAGTTCAAAAAAGTTGCAAAGTTAATAAAAAATGCTCGAAATAGTGCAGTTAGCAAAATAAGCAATAAAGAGCAAAACAGAGGTACTTAATGCACTCAGAATCTCTCTCTTTTCTCTTTCTGCTGCTGAAAATTCTGCAGGACACTCAGGCAAGCTCTTGCTGAGGTAATGTAAGCACAAAAAACAGGCAAACACGGGTTAGTAAACAGAAAGATAAAAAGGATAGAAACAGCCCAAAATGGCCAATAAAACTACAAGTTCTGAGCTGAAACCATTCCACCAGAGACATCTAGGCTCCTCAAAGCTCACCACTCAAACACAGAAACTATAAAACAGCTCGGAATTCAGCAAATTCTGAAAACCGGACTCTACCAGTTGTAGAAAGATGGGAAACGATTAGAGAGATAGGATTTTTTTTAATTAAAGCAGATACAGTAATGCAAACACTTTCAAGGCAGAAAAATAGCTATTGCACTTGAGTGTGTAGCCTACAACATTTACACAATTGAAAAACACTTAAAACAATCAGTTAAAGTGCAAACAGTAACAAAATAAATAAAAAAAGGTTCAAATAAGTTGCAAAGTAAATAAAAAATGCTCAAAATAATGTGGTTAGTGAAAATAAACAATACAAAGCAAAACAGAAATATTTAATCCACTCAAAGCCTCTCTTTTCTCTCTCTCCTGCTTTAGAACACTGCAGGACACCCAGACAGGATGTTGCTGAAGTAATACAAGTGCAAAAACTGTGCAAACATGGGTTTTTAAACAGAAAAATGAAAGGGATAGAAACAGCAAAAATGGCCAATAAAACTGCAAGTTCTGAGCTGAAACCACTCCTGCAGTGACAGATAGACTGCTCAACGCTCACCACTCTCACTGATGAACAGAGAAATCTCCTTCTATCTCAGTAAGTTCTGAGCAACACCGAAACTACAAAACAGACCAGAATTCAGCAAAATCTGAAAACTGGACTCTTCTAGTTATAGAAAGGCAGGGAAATGAGTAGAGAGATAGGATTTGTTTGTTTTTTTTTGTTTTTTGAAAATTAAAACAGATACAGTACTACAAACACTTTAAAGGCAAAAAATGGCTAGCACACTTGAGTGTGTAGCTCACAACAGTTAAACAACTGAAAAAACACTTAAAAATGATCATTTAAAGTGCAAACAGTAACAGAATGATAAAAACACTGTTCAAAAAAGTTGTAAAGTTAATAAAAAATGCTTGAAATAGTGCAGTTAGCAAAAACAAGCAATAAATCGCAAAACAGAGGTACTTAATCTACTCAGAGTCTCTCTTTTCTCCTTCTGCTGGTGAAAATTCTGTAGGACACTCAGGCAGGCTCTTGCTGAGGTAATACAAACACAAAAACTAGGCAAACACGGGTTATTAAACAGAAAGATGAAAGGGAAAGAAACAGCCCAAAATGGCCAAAAAAACTACAAGTTCTCAGCTGAAACCACTCTTCCAGTGACAGATAGACTCCTCAAAGCTCACCACTCTCACCGATAAACAGAGAAGCTTTCTTCTATCTTAATAAGGTCTGCGAAACACAGAAACTATAAAACAGCTCAGAATTCAGCAAAATTTGAAAACTGGACTCTACCAGTTATAGAAAGGCGGGAAAAGAATAGAGAGATAGGATTTTTTTTACAATTAAAACAGATACAGTCATACAAAAACTTTCAAGGCAGAAAAATGGCTATCACAATTGAGTGTGTAGCCCACAACACTTTAACAATTGAAAAACACTTAAAACAATCAGTTAAAGTGCAAACAGTAACAAAATAAATAAAAAAAGGTTCAAATACGTTGCAAAGTAAATAAAAAATGCTCAAAATAATGTGGTTAGTGAAAATAAACAATAAAAAGCAAAGCAGAAATATTTAATCCACTCAAAGCCTCTCTTTTCTCTCTCTCTCCTGCTTTAGAACACTGCAGGGCACCCAGACAGGATGTTGCTGAAGTAATACAAGTGCAAAAAACTGTGCAAACATGGGTTTTTAAACAGAAAAAATGAAAGGGATAGAAACAGCAAAAATGGCCAATAAAACTGCAAGTTCTGAGCTGAAACCACTCCTGCAGTGACAGATAGGCTGCTCAAAGCTCACCACTCCCTCTGATGAATAGTGAAGCTTCCTTCTATCTTAGTAACATCTGTTCAACAGAGAAACTACAAAACAGCCCAGAATTCAGCAAAATCTGAAAACTGGACACTTCTAGTTATAGAAAAATCAGAAACAAATACAGAGATACAATTTTTTTTTGTTTTTTGTTTTTAATTAAAGCAGATACAGTAATATAAATACTTTCAAGACAGAAAATGGTTATTGTACTCAAGTGTGTAGCCTGCAACAGTTAAACAATTGAAAAACACTTAAAAACAATGAATTAAACTTCAGATAGTAAAAGAATTAAAAAAAAACAGTTCAAATAAGTTGCAAAAAATGCTCAAAATAGTGTGGTCAGCAAAAATAAGCAATAAAAAGCAAAATAGAGATACTTAATCCACTCAAAGTCTCTCTTTTCTCTCTCCTGCAATAGAACTCTGCAGGACACCCAGGAATGATCTTGCTGAGATAAAACAATCGCAAAAAAACGCATAAACATGGGTTTTTAAATAGAAAGATGAAAGGGATAGAAATAGCCTAAAATGGCCAATAAAACTACAAGTTCTGAGCTGAAACCACTCCTCCAGAGACAAATAGACTGCTGAAAACCCACAACTTTCACTGATAAACAGAGAAACTTCCTTCTATCTTAGTAAGGTCTGGGCAACTGACAAACTACAAAATAGCAAAGAATACAGCAAAATCTGAAAACTGGACTCTACTAGTCTTAGAAAGGTGGGAAACAAGAAGAGAGATAGCATTTTTTGGTTTTTGAAACTTAAAACAGATACAGTAATACAAACACTTTCAAGGCAGAAAAATGGCTATCACACTTGAGTGTGTAGCCCACAACAGTTAAACAATTGAAAAACATTTAAAAACAATCAGTTAAAGAGCAAACAGTAACAGAATAAAAAAGCAGTTCAAATAAGTCACAATGTTTAAAAAATGCTCAAAATAGTGCGGTTAGCGAAAATAAGCAATAAAAAGACAAACAGAGGAACTTAATCCACTCAAAGTCTCCCTTTTCTCTCTCTGCTGCAGTAGAATGCTGCCAGACACCCTGTAGTATCTTGCTGAGGTACTACAAGCACAAAAACTGTATAAACATGGGTTTTTAAACAGAAAGATGAAAGGGATAGAAATAGTCCAAAATGGCCAATAAAACTACAAGTTCTGAGCTGAAACTACTCCTCCAGTGATAGATGGTCTGCTGAAAGCTCACCACTCTCACAGATGAACAGAGAAGCTTCCTTCTATCTTAGTAAGGTAAACCTGAAAACTGGACTCTACTACTTATAGAAAGGTGGAAAACAAGTAGAAAGATAGGATTTTTTTCTTTTATGAAAATTAAAACAGATATAGTAATACAAACACTTTCAAGTCAGAAAATGGGCATCACATTTCAGTATATAGCTCACAACAGTTAAATAGAAAGACAGTTAAAATGATCAAAGTGCAAACAGTAACAGAATTCAAAAATACAGTTCAAATAAGTTGCAAAGTTAATAAAAACACTCAAAATAGTGCAATTAGGAAAAATAAGCAAGAAAAAGGAAAACAAAGGTATTTAATCCACTCAAAGTCTCTCTTTCCACTCTCTGCTGCTGTAGAACTCTGCAGGACACTCAGGCAGGATATTGCTGTGGTAATACAAGTGCAAAAACCACGCAAACAAGGGTTTCTAAACAGAAAAATGAAATGGAAAAAAACAGCCCAAAATGGTTAATAAAACTACAAGTTTTGAGCTAAAACCACTCCTCCCATGACAAATAGGCTGCTCAAAGCTCACCACTCTCACTGATGAACAGAGAAGCTTCCTTCTATCTTAGTAAGGTCTGGGCAACACAGAAACAACAAACAGCCCAGATATCAGCAAAATGTGAAAACCAGACTCTACCAGTTATAGGAAAGTGGGAGTAGAATAGAGAGATAGGATTTTTTTGTTTTTTGAAAATTAAAACAGATACAGTAATACAAACACTTTCAAGGCAGAAAATGGCTATCACACTTGAGTGTATAGCCCACAACAGTTAAACAATTGAAAAACACTTAAAAACGATCAAAGTACAAACAGTAACAGAATAAAAAAAAACAGTTCAAATGAGTCACAAAGTTAAAAAAATGCTCAAAATGGTATAATTATCGAAAATAAGCATTAAAAAGACAGAAGAACTTAATCCACTCAAAGTCTCTCTTTTCTCACTCTGCTGCTGTAGAATGCTGCGGGACACCCAGGCAGTATCTTGCTTTGGTACTACAAGCACAAAAACTGTGCAAACATGGGCTTTTCAATAGAAAGATGAAAGAGATAGAGATAGAAATAGTCCAAAATGGCAAATAAAACATTTAGTTCTGAGCTGAAACCACTCCTACAGTGACAGATAGGCTGCTGAAAGCTCACCACTCTCACCGATGAACAAAGAAGCTTCCTTCTATCTTAGTCATGTCTGGGCAACACAGAAACTACAAAACAGCACAGAATTCAGCAAAACCTGAAAACCAGACTCTACTACTTATAGAAATGTGGAAAACAAGTTGAGAGGTAGGATTTTTTTTTTGAAAATTAAAACAGATACAGTAATACAAACAATTTCAAGGCAGAAAAAATAGCTATTGCACTTGATTGTGTAGCTCACAACAGTTAAATAATAGAAAAACAGTTAAAAATGATCAGTTAAAGTGCAAACAGTAACAGAATTCAAAAATACAGTTCAAATAAATTGCAAAATTAATAAAAAAACACTCAAAATAGTGTGGTTAGGAAAAATAAGCTATAAAAAGCAAAACAGAGGCATTTATTCCACTCAAAGTTTCTCTTTTCTCTCTCTGCTGCTGTAGAACTCTGCAGGACACCCAGGCAGATATTGCTGAGGTAATACAAGTGCAAAACCCACCCAAACAAGGGTTTCTAAACAGAAAAATGAAAGGGATAAAAACAGCCGAAAATGGTTAATAAAACTACAAGTTCTGAGCTGAAACCACTCCTCCAGTGACAAATAGGCTGCTCAAAGCTCACCACTCTCACTGATGAACAGAGAGGTTCCTTCTATCTTAGTAAGGTCTGGGCAACACAGAAACAACAAACAGCCCAGAATTCAGCAAAATCTGAAAACCAGACTCTAGTAGTTATACAAAGGTTGGAAAAGAAAAGACAGATAGGATTTTTTTTTTTTTAATTAAAACAGATACAGTAATATAAACACTTTCAAGGCACACAAATGGCTATTGCACTTGAGTGTGTAGCCCACAACAGTTAAACAATTGAAAAACACTTAAAACAATCAGTTAAAGTGTAAACAGTAACAGAATAAAAAAAAACTTCAAATAAGTTGCAAAGTTAATAAGAAATCCTCAAAATAGTGCGGTTAGCAAAAATAAGCAATAAAAAGCAAAACAGAAGTACTTAATCCACTTAGAGTCTCTCTTTTGTCTATCTCTCCTGGTATAGAACACTGCAGGGCACCCAAGCAGGATCTTGCTGAAGTAATACATGCAGAAAAACCGTGCAAACACGTGTTTTTACACAGAAAAAAGAAAGGGATAGAAACAGCAACATGGCCAATAAAACTACAAGTTCTGAGCTGAAACCACTCCTTCAGGGATAGATAGGCTCTTTAAAGCTCACCACTATCACTGATGAACAGTAAAGCTTCTTTCTATATTGGGAAGGTCTGGGCAAACAGAAACTACAAAACAGCCCAAAATGCAGTAAAATCTGAAAACCGGACTCTACTAGTTATAGAATGGTGGGAAAGAAGTAGAAAGATAGGATTTTTTTTTTTTGAAAATTAAAACAGATACAGTAATACAAACACATTCATGGCAAAAAAATGGCTATGACACCTGAGTATGTAGCCCACAAGAGTTAAAAAACTGAAAAACACTTAAAAATGATCAGTTAAAAAGCAAACAGTAACATAATTACAAAAAACAGTTCAAATAAGTTGCAAAGTTAATAAAAAGACACACAAAACATTGGTGTTAGGAAAAAAGCAATAAAAAGCAAAGCAGACGTATTTAATGAACTGAAAGTCTCTCTTCTCTCTCATCTGCTGTAGAACATTGCAGGACACCCAGGAAGAATCTTGCTGAAGTAATACAAGTGTGAAAACCGTGCAAACACGTGTTTCTAAACAGAAAAATGAAAGGGTTGTAAACAGGCCAAAATGGTTAACAAAACTGCAAGTTCTGAGCTGGAACCACTCCTGCAGTGACAGATAGGCTGCTCAAAGCTCACCACTGTCACTGATGAACAGAAAAGCTTCCTTCAATCTTAGTAAGGTCTAGGCAACACAGAAACTACAAAACAGCCCAGAATTCAGCAAAATCTGAAAAAAATTAACTCTACTAGATACAGAAAGCCAGGAAATGAGTAGAGAGATAGGATATTTTTTTCTTTTTTTTTGCTTTTTGAAAATTAAAACAGTTACAGTAATACAAACAATTTCAAGGCAAAAAAATGGCTATCGCACTTGAGTGTGTAGCTCACAACAGTTAAACAACTGGAAAACAATTAAAATGAACAGTTAAAGTACAAACAGTAACAGAATTTAAAAAAGTTCAAAAAAGTTGCAAAGTTAATTAAAATGCTCAAAATAGTGCAGATAGCAAAAATAAGCAATAAAAATCAAAATAGAGGTACTTAATCTACTCAAAGTCTCTCTTTTCTTTTTCTGCTGCTGAAAATTCTGCAGAACACTCAGGCAGGATCTTGCTGAGGTAATACAAGTGCAAAAAACAGGCAAACACGGGTTATTAAACAGAAAGATGAAAGGGATAGAAACAGCCCAAAATGGCCAATAAAACCACAAGTTCTGAGCTGAAACCACTCCTTCAGGGACAGATAGGCTCCTTAAAGCTCACCACTCTCACTGATGAACAGTGAAGCGTCTTTCTATATTGGGAAGGTCTGGGCAACACAGAAACTACAAAACAGCCCAAAATGCAGTAAAATCTGAAAACCAGAATCTACTAGTTATAGAATGGTGGGAAACAAGTAGAAAGATAGGAATGTATTTTTTTTTTTTTGAAAATTAAAACAGATACAGTAATACAAACACATTCATGGCAAAAAAATGGCTATCACACCTGAGTATGTAGCCCACAAGAGTTAAAAAACTGAAAAACACTTAAAAATGATCAGTTAAAAAGCAGACAGTAACACAATTAAAAAAAAACAGTTCAAATAAGTTGCAAAGTTAATAAAAAGACACACAAAACATTGCAGTTAGGAAAAAAGCAATAAAAAGCAAAGCAGAGGTATTTAATGAACTGAAAGTCTCTCTTCTCTCTCTTCTGCTGTAGAACACTGCAGGACACCCAGGCAGGATCTTGCTGGAGTAATACAAGTGCAATAACCGTGCAAACATGGGTTTCTAAACAGAAAAATGAAAGGGTTGGAACAGGCCAAAATGGTTAACAAAACTGCAAGTTCTGAGCTGGAACCACTCCTGCAGTGACAGATAGGCTGCTCAAAGCTCACCACTGTCACTGATGAACAGAAAAGCTTCCTTCAATCTTAGTAAGGTCTGGGCAACACAGAAACTACAAAACAGCCCAGAATTCAGCAAAATCTGAAAAAATGAACTCTACTAGATACAGAAAGCCAGGAAATGAGTAGAGAGATAGGATATTTTTTCTTTTTTTTTGTTTTTTGAAAATTAAAACAGATACAGTAATACAAACAATTTCAAGGCAAAAAAATGGCTATCGCACTTGAGTGTGTAGCTCACAACAGTTAAACAACTGGAAAACAATTAAAACTAACAGTTAAAGTACAAACAGTAACAGAATTTAAAAAAGTTCAAAAAAGTTGCAAAGTTAATTAAAATGCTCAAAATAGTCCAGATAGCAAACATAAGCAATAAAAATCAAAATAGAGGTACTTAATCCACTCAAAGTCTCTCTTTTCTTTTTCTGCTGCTGAAAATTCTGCAGAACACTCAGGCAGGATCTTGCTGAGGTAATACAAGTGCAAAAAACAGGCAAACACGGGTTATTAAACAGAAAAGATGAAAGGGATAGAAACAGCCCAAAATGGCCAATAAAACCACAAGTTCTGAGCTGAAACCACTCCTTCAGGGACAGATAGGCTCCTTAAAGCTCACCACTCTCACTGATGAACAGTGAAGCATCTTTCTATATTGGGAAGGTCTGGGAAACACAGAAACTACAAAACAGCCCAAAATGCAGTAAAATCTGAAAACCAGAATCTACTAGTTATAGAACGGTGGGAAACAAGTAGAAAGATAGGAATGTTTTTTTTTTTTTTGAAAATTAAAACAGATACAGTAATACAAACACATTCATGGCAAAAAAATGGCTATCACACCTGAGTATATAGCCCACAAGAGTTAAAAAACTGAAAAACACTTAAAAATGATCAGTTAAAAAGCAAACAGTAACATAATTACAAAAAACAGTTCAAATAAGTTGCAAAGTTAATAAAAAGACACACAAAACATTGCAGTTAGGAAAAAAGCAATAAAAAGCAAAGCAGACGTATTTAATGAACTGAAAGTCTCTCTTCTCTCTCATCTGCTGTAGAACATTGCAGGACACCCAGGCAGAATCTTGCTGAAGTAATACAAGTGTGAAAACCGTGCAAACACGTGTTTCTAAACAGAAAAATGAAAGGGTTGGAAACAGGCCAAAATGGTTAACAAAACTGCAAGTTCTGAGCTGGAACCACTCCTGCAGTGACAGATAGGCTGCTCAAAGCTCACCACTGTCACTGATGAACAGAAAAGCTTCCTTCTATCTTAGTAAGGTCTGGGCAACACAGAAACTAAAAAACAGCCCAGAATTCAGTGAATCTGAAAAAATGAACTCTACTAGACACAGAAAGCCAGGAAATGAGTAGAGAGATAGGATATTTTTTTTCTTTTTTGAAAATTAAAACAGATACACTAATACAAACAATTTCAAGGCAAAAAAATGGCTATCACACATGAGTGTGTAGCTCACAACAGTTAAACAACTGGAAAACAATTAAAATGACCACTTAAAGTACAAACAGTAACAGAATTTTAAAATGTTCAAAAAAGTTGCAAAGTTAATAAAAATTGCTCGAAATACTGCAGTTAGCAAAAATAAGCAATAAAGAGCAAAACATAGGTACTTAATGCACTCAAAATCTCTCTTTTCTCTTTCTGCTGCTGAAAATTCTGCAGGGCACTCAGGCAGGCTCTTGCTGAGGTAATGTAAGCACAAAAAACAGGCAAACATGGGTTATTAAACAGAAAGATAAAAGGGCTAGAAACAGACCAAAATGGCCAATAAAACTGCAAGTTCTGAGCTGAAACCACTCCACCAGATACAGCTAGGCTCCTCAAAGCTCAGCACTCTCACCGATGAACAGATAAGCTTTCTTCTATCTTAATAAGGTCTGGGTAAACACAGAAACTATAAAACAGCTTGGAATTCAGCAAAATCTGAAAACCGGACTCTACCAGTTGTAGAAAGATGGGAAACGAGTAGAGAGATAGGATTTTTTTTTAAATTAAAGCAGATACAGTAATGCAAACACTTTCAAGGCAGAAAAATAGCTATTGCACTTGAGTGTGTAGCCCACAACAGTTAAACAATTGAAAAACACTTAAAACAATCAGTTAAAGTGCAAACAGTAACAAAATAAATAAAAAATGGTTCAAATAAGTTGCAAAGTAAATAAAAAATGCTCAAAATAGTGTGGTTAGTGAAAATAAGCAATAAAAAGCAAAACAGAAGTATTTAATCCACTCAAAGTCTTTCTTTTCTCTCTCCCCTGCTGTAGAAAACTGCAAGACACCCAGGCAGAATCTTGCTGAAGTAATACAAGTGCAAAAACCGTGCAAACATGGGTGTTTAAACAGAAAAATGAAAGGGGTAGAAACAGCGAAAAATGGCCAATAAAACTACAAGTTCTGAGCTGAAACCACTCCTGCAGTAACAGATAGGCTGCTCAAAGCTCACCACTCTCACTGATTTACAGAGAAGCTTCCTTCTATCTTAGTAAGGTTTGGGCAACAGAGAAACTACAAAACAGCCCAGAATTCAGCAAAATCTGAAAACTGGACACTTCTAGTTAAAGAAAGATCGGAAATGAATACAGAGATAGGATTTTTTTTTTTTTTAATTAAAGCAGATACAGTAATACAAACACTTTCAAGACAGAAAATGGTTATTGTACTCAAGTGTGTAGCCTGCAACAGTTAAACAATTGAAAAACACTTAAAAACAATGAATTAAACTGCAGACAGCAAAAGAATTAAAAAAAACAGTTCAAATAAGTTGCAAAAAATGCTCAAAATAGTGTGGTCAGCAAAAATAAGCAATAACAAGCAAAATAGAGATACTTAATCCACTCAAAGTCTCTTTTCTCTCTCCTGCAATAGAAATCTGCAGGACACCCAGGAATGATCTTGCTGAGATAAAACAATCGCAAAAAAACGCATAAACATGGGTTTTTAAATAGAAAGATGAAAGGGATAGAAATAGCCTAAAATGGCCAATAAAACTACAAGTTCTGAGCTGAAACCACTCCTCCAGAGAAAAATAGACTGCTGAAAACTCACAACTTTCACTGATAAACAGAGAAACTTCCTTCTATCTTAGTAAGGTCTGGGCAACTGACAAACTACAAAATAGCAAAGAATACAGCAAAATCTGAAAACTGGACTCTACTAGTCTTAGAAAGGTGGGAAACAAGAAGAGAGATAGCATTTTTTGGTTTTTGAAACTTAAAACAGATACAGTAATACAAACACTTTCAAGGCAGAAAAATAGCTATCACACTTGAGTGTGTAGCCCACAACAGTTAAACAATTGAAAAACATTTAAAAACAATCAGTTAAAGAGCAAACAGGAACAGAATAAAAAAAGCAGTTCAAATAAGTCACAATTTTTAAAAAATGCTCAAAATAGTGCGGTTAGCGAAAATCAGCAATAAAAAGACAAACAGAGGAACTTAATCCACTCAAAGTCTCCCTTTTCTCTCTCTGCTGCAGTAGAATGTTGCCAGTCTTCCTGTAGTATCTTGCTGAGGTACTACAAGCACAAAAACTGTATAAACATGGGTTTTTAAACAGAAAGATGGAAGGGATAGAAATAGTCCAAAATGGCCAATAAAACTACAAGTTCTGAGCTGAAACTACTCCTCCAGTGATAGATGGTCTGCTGAAAGCTCACCACTCTCACAGATGAACAGAGAAGCTTCCTTCTATCTTAGTAAGTTAAACCTGAAAACTGGACTCTACTACTTATAGAAAGGTGGAAAACAAGTAGAAAGATAGGATTTTTTTATTTTATGAAAATTAAAACAGATATAGTAATACAAACACTTTCAAGTCAGAAAAATGGGCATCACATTTGAGTATATAGCTCACAACAGTTAAATAGAAAGACAGTTAAAAATGATCAAAGTGTAAACAGTAACAGAATTCAAAAATACAGTTCAAATAAGTTGCAAAGTTAATAAAAACACTCAAAATAGTGCAATTAGGAAAAATAAGCAAGAAAAAGGAAAACAAAGGTATTTAATCCACTCAAAGTCTCTCTTTCTACTCTCTGCTGCTGTAGAACTCTGCAGGACAGTCAGGCAGGATATTGCTGTGGTAATACAAGTGCAAAAACCACGCAAACAAGGGTTTCTAAACAGAAAAATGAAATGGAAAAAAACAGCCCAAAATGGTTAATAAAACTACAAGTTTTGAGCTAAAACCACTCCTCCTGTGACAAATAGGCTGCTGAAAGCTCACCATTCTCACTGATGAACAGAGAAGCTTCCTTCTATCTTAGTAAGGTCTGGGCAAGACAGAAACAACAAACAGCCCAGATATCAGCAAAATGTGAAAACCAGACTCTACCAGTTATAGGAAACTGGGAGTAGAATAGAGATAGGATTTTTTTGTTTTTTGAAAATTAAAACAGATACGGTAATACAAACACTTTCAAGGCAGAAAATGGCTATCACACTTGAGTGTGTAGCCCACAACAGTTAAACAATTGAAAAACACTTAAAAATGATCAAAGTACAAACAGTAACAGAATAAAAAAAACAGTTCAAATGAGTCACAAAGTTAAAAAAATGCTCAAAATGGTGTAATTATCGAAAATAAGCATTAAAAAGACAGAAGAACTTAATCCACTCAAAGTCTCTCTTTTCTCTCTCTGCTGCTGTAGAATGCTGCAGGACACCCAGGCAGTATCTTGCTTTGGTACTACAAGCACAAAAACTGTGCAAACATGGGCTTTTCAATAGAAAGACGAAAGAGATAGAAATAGTCCAAAACGGCAAATAAAACGTTTAGTTCTGAGCTGAAACCACTCCTACAGTGACAGATAGGCTGCTGAAAGCTCACCACTCTCACTGATGAACAAAGAAGCTTCCTTCTATCTTAGTCATGTCTGGGCAACACAGAAACTACAAAACAGCCCAGAATTCAGCAAAACCTGAAAGCCAGACTCTACTACTTATAGAAATGTGGAAAACAAGTTGAGAGGTAGGATTTTTTTATTTTTGAAAATTAAAACAGATACAGTAATACAAACAATTTCAAGGCAGACAAAATGGCTATTGCACTTGATTGTGTAGCTCACAACAGTTAAATAATAGAAAAACAGTTAAAAATGATCAGTTAAAGTGCAAACAGTAACAGAATTCAAAAATACAGTTCAAATAAATTGCAAAATTAATAAAAAACACTCAAAATAGTGCGGTTAGGAAAAATAAGCTATAAAAAGCAAAACAGAGGCATTTATTCCACTCAAAGTTTCTCTTTTCTCTCTCTGCTGCTGTAGAACTCTGCAGGACACCCAGGTAGATATTGCTGAGGTAATACAGGTGCAAAACCCACCCAAACAAGGGTTTCTTAACAGAAAAATGAAAGGGATAGAAACAGCCGAAAATGGTTAATAAAACTACAAGTTCTGAGCTGAAACCACTCCTCCAGTGACAAATAGGCTGCTCAAAGCTCACCACTCTCACTGATGAACAGAGAGGTTCCTTCTATCTTAGTAAGGTCTGGGCAACACAGAAACAACAAACAGCCCAGAATTCAGCAAAATCTGAAAAAAAAGACTCTACTAGTTATACGAAGGTTGGAAAAGAAAAGACAGATAGGATTTTTTTTTTTTTTTAAATTAAAACAGATGCAGTAATATAAACACTTTCAAGGCACACAAATGGCTATTGCACTTGAGTGTGTAGCCCACAACATTTAAACAATTGAAAAACACTTAAAACAATCAGTTAAAGTGTAAACAGTAACAGAATAAAAAAAAACTTCAAATAAGTTGCAAAGTTAATAAGAAATCCTCACAATAGTGCGGTTAGCAAAAATAAGCAATAAAAAGCAAAACAGAAGTACTTAATCCACTCAGAGTCTCTCTTTTGTCAATCTCTCCTGGTATAGAACACTGCAGAACACCCAGGCAGGATCTTGCTGAAGTAATACATGCACAAAAACTGTGCAAACACGTGTTTTTACACAGAAAAAAGAAAGGGATAGAAACAGCCCAAAATGGCCAATAAAACTACAAGTTCTGAGCTGAAACCACTCCTTCAGGGATAGATAGGCTCCTTAAAGCTCACCACTATCACTAATGAACAGTAAAGCTTCTTTCTATATTGGGAAGGTCTGGGCAAACAGAAACTACAAAACAGCCCAAAATGCAGTAAAATCTGAAAACCGGTATCTACTAGTTATAGAATGGTGGGAAAGAAGTAGAAAGATAGAATTTTTTTTTTTTTGAAAATTAAAACAGATACAGTAATGCAAACAATTTCAAGGCAAAAAAATGGCTATTGCACTTGAGTGTGTAGCTCACAACAGTTAAACAACTGGAAAACAATTAAAACTAACAGTTAAAGTACAAACAGTAACAGAATTTAAAAAAGTTCAA
>NC_056747.1:642953564-643005933 GCF_019279795.1 Protopterus annectens
TACAAGTGCAAAACCATGCAAACATGGGTTTTAAACAGAAAGATGAAAGGGATAGAAATAGCCCAAAATGGCCAATAAAACTTTTAGTTCTGAGCTGAAACCACTCCTCCAGTGACAGATAGGCTGCTCAAAGCTCACCACTCTCACTGATGAACAGAGAAGCTTCCTTCTATCTTAGTAAGGTCTGGGCAACACAGAAACTACAAAAATGCCCAGAATTCAGCAAAATCTGAAACCAGGCTACACTGGTTATAGAAAGGTGGGAAATGAGTAGAGATAGGATTTTTTTTTTGTTTTTTGAAAATTAAAACAGATACAGTAATACAAACACTTTCAAGGCAGAAAAATGGCTATCACATTTGAGGGTGTAGCCCACAACAGTTAAACAATTGAAAAACACTTAAAAACAATCAGTTAAAGGGAAAACAGCAACAGAATTAAAAAAAAAACAGTTCAAATAAGTTGCAAAGTTAATAAACGCTCAGAATAGTGTGGTTAGCGAAAATAAGCAATAAAAAGCAAAACTGAGGTACTTAATCCACTCAGTCTCTCTCCTCTCTCTGCTGCTGTAGAACTCTGCAGGACACCCAGGCAGGATCTTGCTGAGGTAATACAAGCACAAAAACCAGGGAAACATGGGTTTTTAAACAGAAAAATGAAAGGGATAGAAATAGCCCAAGATGGCCAATAGAACTACAGATTCTGAGGTGAATCCACTCCTCCAGCGACAGATAAGCTGCTCAAAGCTCACCACTCTCACTGATGAACAGAGAAGCTTCCTTCTATCTTAGTAAGGTCTGGGCAAAACAGAAACTACAAAATAGCCCAGAATACAGCAAAATCTGAAAACTGGATTCTACTAGTCTTAGAAAGATGGAAAACAAGAAGAGGGATAGGGTTTTTTTGGTTTTTGAAAATTAAAACATATAGTAATGCAAACACTTTCAAGGCAGAAAAATGGCTACCACACTTGAGTGTGTAGCCCACAACAGTTAAACAATTGAAAAAATGATCAGTTAAAGTGCAAACAGTAACATAATTCAAAAATACAGTTCAAATAAGTTGCAAAGTTAATAAAAATGCTCAAAATAGTGTGGTTAGTGAAAATAAGCAATAAAAAGCAAAGCAGAGGTGCTTAATCCAATAAAAGTTTCTTTTTCACTCTCGGCTGCTGTAGAAGTCTGCAGAACACCTAGGCATCTTGCTGAGGTAATACAAGCACAAAAACTGTACAAACACGGGTTTTTAACAGAAAGATGAAAGAGATAGAAATAACCCAAAATGGCCAATAAAACTACAGATTCTGAGTTGAAACCACTACTCCAGTGACAGATAGGCTGCTCAAAGCTCACCACTCTCACTGATGAACAGAGAAGCTTCCTTCTATCTTAGTAAGGTCTGGGCAACACAGAAACTACAAAACAGCCCAGAATTCAGCAAAATCTGAAAACTGGACTCTACTGGTTATAGAAAGGTGGGAAACTAGTAGAGAGATAGGATTTTTTTTGTTTGAAAATTAAAACAGATACAGTAATACAAACACTTTCAAGGTAGAAAATGGCTAGCACAGTTGAGTGTGTAGCCCTCAGCAATTAAACGATTGAAAAACACTTAAAAATGATCAGTTAAAGTGCAAAGAGTAACAGAATTAAAAAAAATGTTTAAATAAGTTGCAGAGTTAATAAAAATGCTCAGAGTTGTGTGGTTAGTGAAAATAAGCAATAAAAAGCAAAACAGAGGTACTTAATCCACTCAAAGTCTCTCTTTTCTCTCTGTGCTGCTGTAGAACTCTGCTGGACACTCAGGCAGGCTCTTGCTGAGGTAATACAAGCACAAAAACCAGGCAAACATGGGATATTAAACAGAAAGATGAAAGAGATAGAAACAGCCCAAAATGGTTAATAAAACTACAAGTTCTGAGCTAAAACCACTCCTCCTGTGACAAATAGGCTGCTCAAAGCTCACCACTCTCACTGATGAACAGAGAAGCTTCCTTCTGTCTCAGTAAGGTCTGGGCAACACAGAAACCACAATACAGTCCAGAATTCAGCAAAATCTGAGAACCAGACTCTACTAGTTATAAAAAGGTGGAGGAAACAAGTAGAGAGATAGGATTTTTTTTAACAATTAAAACAGATACAGTAATACAAATACTTTCAAGGCAGAAAAATAGCTATCACACTTGAGTGTGAAGCCCACAATAGTTAAACAATTGAAAAACACATAAAAATAATCAGTTAAAGTGCAAACAGTAACAACATTTTAAAAAAAGCAGTTCAAATAAGTTGCAAAGTTAATAAAAAATGCTCAAAATATTGTGGTTAGTGAAAATAAGCAACAAATAAGCAAAACAGAAGTATTTAATCCACTCAAAGTCTCTCTTTTCTCTCTCTCGCTCTTGCTGTAGAACACTGCAGGACACCCAGGCAGAATCTTGCTGAAGTAATACAAGTGCAAAAACCATGCAAACACAGGTTTTTAAACAGAAAAATGAAAGGGATAGAAACAGCCCAAAATGGGTAATAAAACTACAAGTTCTGAGTTAAAACCACTCCTCCTGTGACAAATAGGCTGCTCAAAGCTCACCACTCTCACTGATGAACAGTGAAGTTCCTTCTATCTTAGTAAGGTCTGGACAACATAAAAACAACAAACAGCCCAGAAGTCAGCAAAATCTGAAAATCAGACTCTACTAGTTATAAGAAGGAGGGAAAAGAATAGAGAGATAGGATTTTTTTTTATTTTATTAAAACAGATACAGTAATACAAACACTTTCAAGGCAAAAAAATGGCTATTGCACTTGAGTGTGTAGCCCACAACAGTTAAACAATTGAAAAACACTTAAAAACAATCAGTTAAAGTGAAAACAGTAACATCTAAAAAAAACAGTTCAAATAAGTCACAAAGTTAAAAAAATGCTCATTATAGAGTGGTTAGCAAAAATAAGCAATAAAAAGCAAAACAGAGGTACTTAATCCACTCAAAGTCTCTCTTTTCTCTCTCTGCTGCTGTAGAACTCTGCAGGACACCCAGGCAGGATCTTGCTGAGGTAATACAAGCACAAAAACTGTGCAAACATGGGTTTTTAAACAGAAAGATGAAAGGGATAGAAATAGCCCAAAATGGCCAATAAAACTACAGATTCTGAGCTGAAACCACTCCTCCAGCGACAGAAAGGCTGCTTAAAGCTCACCACTCTCACTGATGAACAGAGAAGCTTCCTTCTATCTTAGTAAGGTCTGGGCAACACAGAAACTACAAAACAGCCCAGAATTCAGCAAAATCTGAAAACCGGACTCTACTGGTTATAGAAAGGTGGGAAACAAGTAGAGATAGGATTTTTTTTTTTTGAAAATTAAAACAGATACAGTAATACAAACACTTTCAAGGCAAAAATAGCTATCACACTTGAGTGTGGCGCCCATAACAGTTAAACAATTGAAAAACACTTAAAAATAATCAGTTAAAGTGCAAACAGTAACAGAATTCAAAATAAACAGTTCAAATAAGTTGCAAAGTTAATAAAAAATTCTCAAAATAGTCTGGTTAGCGAAAATAAGCAATAAAAAGCAAAACAGAAGTACTTAATCCACTCAAAGTCACTCTTTTCTCTCAATCCTGCTGTAGAACACTGCAGGACACCCAGGCAGTATCTTGCTGAAGTAATACAAGTGCAAAAAACATGCAAACATGTTTTTTTTTTTAACTGAAAAATGAAAGGGATAGAAACAGTCCAAAATGGCCAATAAAACTACACGTTCTGAGCTGAAACCACTCCTGCAGTGACAGGTAGGCTACTCAAAGCTCACCACTTTCACTGATGAACAGAGAAGCTTCATTCTATCTTAGTAAGGTCTGGGCAACACGGAAACTACAAAGCAGCCCAGAATTCAGCAAAATCTGAAAACTGGACTCTTCTATATATAGAAAGCCGGGAAATGAGTAGAGAGATAGGATTTTTTTTGAAAATTAAAAAAGATACAGTAATGCAAACACTTTCAAGGCAGAAAAATGGCTATCACACTTGAGTGTATAGCTCACAACAGTTAAACAAAAATAAAACTCTTAAAATGATCAGTTAAAGTGCAGACAGTAACAGAATAAAAAAAACAGTTAAAATAAGTCACAAAGTTAAAAAATGCTCAAAATAGTGTGGTTAGCAAAATAAGCAATAAAAAGCAAAACAGAGGTACTTAATCCACTCAAAGTCTCTCTTTTCTCTTTCTGCTGCTGTAGAACTCTGCAGGACACCCAGGCAGTCTCTTGTTGAGGTAATACAAGTGCAAAAAACAGGCAAACACGGGTTATTAAACAGAAAGATGAAAGGGATAGAAACAGCCCAAAATGGCCAATAAAACTACAAGTTCTGAGCTGAAACCACTCCTCCAGTGACAGATAGGCTGCTCAAAGCTCACCACTCTCACTGATGAACAGAGAAGCTTCCTTCTATCTTAGTAAGTCTGGGCAATACAGAAACTACAAAACAGCCCAGAATTCAGCAAAATTTGAAAACCGGACTCTACTAGTTATAGAAAGGTGGGAAACAAGTAGAGAGATAGGATTTTTTTTGTTTTTTTGAAAATTAAAACAGATGCAGTAATACAAACACTTTCAAGGCAGAAAAATGGCTATCACACTTGAGTGTGTAGCCCACAACAGTTAAACAATTGAAAAAATGATCAGTTAAAGTGCAAACAGCAACAGAATTAAAAAAAAAACAGTTCAAATAAGTTGCAAAGTTAATAAAAAAACACTCAAAATAGTGGGGTTAGTGAAAATAAGCAATAAAAAGCAAAACAGAAGTACTTAATCCACTCAAAGTCTCTATTTTCTCTCTCTCTATCCTGCTGTAGAATACTGCAGGACACCCAGGCAGGAACTTGCTGAAGTAATACAAACTCAAAAACTGTGCAAACACAGGTTTTTACAGAGAAAAAATTAAGGGATAGAAGCAGCCCAAAAATGACCAATAAAACTACAAGTTCTGAGCTGAAACCACTCCTGCAGTGACAGATAGGCTGCTGAAAGCTCATCACTCTCACTGATGAACAGAGAAGATTCTTTCTTACTTAGTAAGGTCTGGGCAACAGAGAAACTACAGAACAGCCCAGAATTTAGCAAAACCTGAAAAATTGACTCTACTAGATATAGAAAGCCGGGAAATGAGTAGAGAGATAGGATATTTTTTTTTGTTTTTTGAAAATTAAAACAGATACAGTAATACAAACACTTTCAAGTAAAAAAATGTCTATCACACTTGAATGTGTAGCTCACAACAGTTAAACAACTGAAAAACACTTAAAACGATCAGTTAAAGTGCAAACAGTAACAGAATAAAAAAAAAAACAGTTCAAATAAGTTGCAAAGTTAATAAAAATGCTCAAAATAGTGCGGTCAGCGAAAATAAGCAATAAAAAGCAAAACAGAGGCACTTAATCCACTCAAAGTCTTCCTTTTCTTTCCCTGCTGCTGTAGAACTCTGCAGGATACCCAGACAGGATCTTGCTGAGGTAATACAAGTGAAAAAAATGCACAAACATGTTTTTTTAAACAGAAGGATGAAAGGGATAGAAACAGCCCAAAATGGGAAATAAAACTACAGATTCTGAACTGAAACCACTCCTGCAGTGACAGATAGGCTGCTTAAAGCTCACCACTCTCACAGATGAACAGAAAAGCTTCCTTCTAGCTTAGTAATGTCTGGGCAATACAGAAACTCCAAAACAGCCCAGAATTCAGCAACATCTGAAAACCAGACTCTACTAGTTATAGGAAGGAGGAAAAAGAATAGAGAGATAGGATTTTTTTTTTTTTTTTTTTTTGTTTTTCATTAAAACAGATACAGTAATACAAACACTTTCAAGGCAAAAAATGGCTATTGCACTTGAGTGTGTAGCCCACAACAGTTAAACAATTGAAAAGCACGAAAAAACAATCAAAGTGCAAACAGTAACAGTATTAAAAAAACATGTTCAAATAAGTTGCAAAGTTAATAAAAATCCTCAAAATAGTGTGGTTAGTGAAAATAAGCAATAAAAAGCAAAACAGAAGTACTTAATCCACTCAAAGTCTCTATTTTCTCTCTCTCTATCCTGCTGTAGAATACTGCAGGACACCCAGGCAGGATCTTGCTGAAGTAATACAAGTGCAAAAAACATGCAAACATGTTTTTTTTTTTAACAGAAAAATGAAAGGGATAGAAACAGTCCAAAATGGCCAATAAAACTACACGTTCTGAGCTGAAACCACTCCTGCAGTGACAGGTAGGCTACTCAAAGCTCACCACTTTCACTGATGAACAGAGAAGCTTCCATCTATCTTAGCAAGGTCTGTGCAACACAGAAGCTACAAAACAGCCCAGAATTCAGCAAAATCTGAAAACTGAACTCTACTAGTTATAGAAAGCAGGGAAATGAGTAGAGAAATAGGATTTTTATTGAAAATTAAAACAGATACAGTAATACAAACACTTTCAAGGCAGAAAAATGGCTATCACACTTGAGTGTATAGCTCACAGCAGTTAAACAAAAATAAAACTCTTAAAAATGATCAGTTAAAGTGCAGACAGTAACAGAATAAAAAAAACAGTTCAGAAAAGTTGCAAAGTTAATAAAAAATGCTTGAAATAGTGCGGTTAGCAAAAATAAGCAATAAAAAGCAAAACAGAGGTACTTAATCCACTCAAAGTCTTTCTTTTCTCTCTCTGCTGCTGTAGAATGCTGCTGGACACCCAGCCAGTATCTTGCTGTGGTACTAGATGCACAAAAACTGTGCAAACTTGGGTTTTTAAATAGAAAGATGAAACAGACAGAAATAGTCCGAAATGGCAAATAAAACTACATATTGTGAGCTGAAACCACTCCTCCAATGACAGGCTGCTCAAAGCTCACCACTCTCCCTGATGAACAGAGAAGCTTCCGTCTTTGTAAGGTCTGGGCAACACAGAAACTACAAAACATCCCAGAATTCAGCAAAATCTGAAACCGGGCTCTACTGGTTATAGAAAGGTGGGAAATGAGTAGAGAGAGAAGATTTTTTTTTTTTTTGAAAATTAAAACAGATACAGTAATACAAACACTTTCAAGGCAGAAAAATGGTTATCGTACTTGAGTGTGTAGCCCACAACAGTTAAACAGTTGAAAAACACTTAGAAACGATCAGTTATAGTGCAAACCGTATCAGAAAAAAAAAAAGTTCGGATAAGTTGCAAAGTTAATAAACGCTCAGAATAGTGTGGTTAGCGAAAATAAGCAATAAAAAGCAAAACTGAGGTACTTAATCCACTCAGTCTCTCTCCTCTCTCTGCTGCTGTAGAACTCTGCAGGACACCCAGGCAGGATCTTGCTGAGGTAATACAAGTGCAAAAACCATGCAAACATGGGTTTTTAAACAGGAAGATGAAAGGGATAGAAACAGCCCAAAATGGCCAATAAAACTACTTAAGTTCTGAGCTGAAACCACTACTCCTGTGACAAATAGGCTCCTCAAAGCTCACCACTCACACTGATGAACAGAGAAGCTTTCTTCTATCTTAATAATGTCTGGGAAACACAGAAACTACAAAACAGCTTGGAATTCAGCAAAATCTGAAAACCGGACTCTACCAGTTATAGAAAGATGGGAAATGAGTAGAGAAATAGGATATTTTTTTTTAATTAAAGTAGATACAGTAATACAAAACTTTCAAGGCAGAAAAATGGCTATTGCACTGGAGTGTGTGGCCCACAACAGTTAACTAAAAAACACTAAAAAACAATGAATTAAACTGCAGAAAGTAACAGAATAAAAAAAAAACAGTTCAAATAAGTTGCAAAGTTAATAAAAAATGCTCAAAATAGTGTGGTCAGCGAAAATAAGCAATAAAAAGCAAAATATAAATACTTAATCTACTTAAAGTCTCTCTTTTCTCTCTCCTGCTCTAGAACTCTGCAGGACACTCAGGCAGGATCTTGCTGACATAATACAAGTGCAAAAAATGCATAAACATGGGTTTTTAAACAGAAAGATGAAAGGGATAAAAATCACCTAAAATGGCCAATAAAACTACAAGTTCTGAGCTGAAACCACTCCTCCAGAGACAGATAGACTGCTCAAAACTCACAAATTTCACTGATGAACAGAGAAACTTCCTTCTATCTTAGTAAGGTCAGGGCAACTGACAAACTACAAAACAGCAAAGAATACAGCAAAATCTGAATACTGGACTCTACTAGTAATAGAAAGGTGGAAAACAAGAAGAGGGATAGGGTTTTTTTGGTTTTTGAAAATTATAACAGATACAGTAATACAAACACTTTCAAGGCAGAAAAATGGCTATCACATTTGAGTGTGTAGCCCACAACAGCTAAACAATTGAAAAACACTTAAATACAATCAGTTAAAGTGCAAACAGTAAAAGATTAAAAAAAAAACAGTTCAAATAAGTCACAAAGTTAAAAAAATGCTCATTATAGAGTGGTTAGTGAAAATAAGCATTAAAAAGACAAACAGAGGAACTTAATCCACTCAAAGTCTCTCTTTTCTCTCTCTCTGCTGTAGAATGCAGTGGAACACCCAGGCAGTATCTTGCTTTGGTACTACAAGCACAAAAACTGTGCAAACACGGGTTTTTAAATAGAAAGATGAAAGGGATAGAAATAGTCCAAAAAGGCAAGTAAAACTTTACGTTCTGAGCTGAAACCCCTCCTCCAGTGACAGATAGGCTGCTGAAAGCTCACCACTCTCACTGATGAACAGAGAAGCTTCGTTCTATCTTAGTAATGTCTGGGCAACACAGAAGCTATAAAACAGACCAGAATTCAGCAAAACCTGAAAACGCGACTCTACTACTAATAGAAAGGTGGAAAACAAGTAGAGAGATAGGATTTTTTTCATTTTTTTGAAAATTAAAACAGATACAATAATACAAACACTTTTAAGGCAGAAACATGGCATTTGAGTGTGTAGCTCACAGCAGTTAAATAGAAACAGTTAGAAATGATTAAAGTGCAAACAGTAACAGAATTCAAAAATACAATTCAAATAAGTTACAAAGTTAATAAAAAAAACACTCAAATAGTGCAGTTAGGAAAAAACAAGCAATAAAAAGCAAAACAGAGGTATTTAATCCACTCAAAGTCTCTCTTTTCTCTCTCTGCTGTTGTAGAACTCTGCAGGATACCCAGGCAGACATCGGTGAGGTAATACAAGTGCATAAACTACGCAAACAAGGGTTTCTAAACAGAAAATTGACAGGGATAGAAACAGCCCAAAATGGGTAATAAAACTACAAGTTCTGAGTTAAAACCACTCCTCCTGTGACAAATAGGCTGCTCAAAGCTCACCACTCTCACTGATGAACAGAGAAGCTTCCTTCTATCTTAGTAAGGTCTGGACAACATAAAAACAACAAACAGCCCAGAAGTCAGCAAAATCTGAAAATCAGACTCTACTAGTTATAGGAAGGAGGAAAAAGAATAGAGAGATAGGATTTTTTTTAACAATTAAAACAGATACAGTAATACAAACACTTTCAAGGCAAAAAATGGCTATTGCACTTGAGTGTGTAGCCCACAACAGTTAAACAATTGAAAAGCACGAAAAAACAATCAAAGTGCAAACAGTAACAGTATTAAAAAAACATGTTCAAATAAGTTGCAAAGTTAATAAAAATCCTCAAAATAGTGTGGTTAGCGAAAATAAGCAATAAAAAGCAAAACAGAAGTACTTAATCCACTCAAAGTCTCTCTTTTCTCTCAATCCTGCTGTAGAACACTGCAGGACACCCAGGCAGAATCTTGCTGAAGTAATACAAGTGCAAAAACCATGCAAACACAGGTTTTTAAACAGAAAAATGAAAGGGATAGAAAAAACAATAAATGGCCAACAAAACTACAACTTCAGAGCTGAAACCACTGCTGCAGTGACAGATAGGCTGCTCAAAGCTCACCACTCTCACTGATGAACAGAGAAGCTTCATTCTATCTTAGTAAGGTCTGGGCAACACGGAAACTACAAAGCAGCCCAGAATTCAGCAAAATCTGAAAACTGGACTCTTCTAGTTATAGAAAGGCAGGGAAATGAGTAGAGCAATAGGATTGTTTTGTTTTTTGAAAATTAAAAAAGATACAGTAATGCAAACACTTTCAAGGCAGAAAAATGGCTATCGCTCTTGAGTGTGTAGCTCACAATAGTTAAACAACTGAAAAACAGTTAAAAATGATCAAAGTGCAAACAGTAACAGAATTAAAAAAAAACAGTTAAAAAAAGTTGCAAAGTTAATAAAAATGCTCAAAATAGTGTGGTTAGCAAAAATAAGCAATAAAAAGGAAAGCAGAGGTACTTAATCCACTCAAAGTCTCTCTTTTCTCTCTGCTGCTGTAGAACTCTGCAGGACACTCAGGCAGGCTCCAGCTGAGGTAATACAAGCACAAAAAACAGGAAAACATGGGTTATTAAACAAAAAGATGAAAGGAATAGAAACAGCCCAAAATGGCCAAAAAAACTACAAGTTCTGAGCTGAAACTACTCCTCCAGTGACAGATAGGCTCCTCAAAGCTCACCACTCTCACCAATGAACAGAGAAGCATTCTTCTATCTTAGTAAGGTCTGGGCAACACAGAAACTACAAAACAGCCCAGAATTCAGCAAAATCTGAAAAATGGATCTACTAGTTACAGAAAGGCAGGAAACAAGTAGAGAGAGGATTTTTTTTTGTTTTTGAAAATTAAAACAGATGCAGTAAAACAAACACTTTCAAGGTAGAAAAACGGCTATCACACTTGACTGTGTAGCCCACAACAGTTAAACAACTGAAATACACTTAAAAATGATCAGTTAATGTGCAAACAGTAACAGAATTAAAAAAAACAGTTCAAATAAGTTGCAAAGTTAATAAAAAATGCTCAAAATAGTGTGGTTAGTGAAAATAAGCAATAAAAAGCAACACAGAGGTACTTAATCCACACTCAGTCTCCCTTTTCTCTCTGCTGCTGTAGAACTCTGCAGGACACCCAGGCAGGATCTTGCTAAGGTAATACAAGAGCAAAAACTGTGCAAAAACATGGGTTTTAAACAGAAAGATGAAAGGGATAGAAATAGCCCAAAATGGCCAATAAAACTACAGATTCTGAGCTGAAACCACTCCTCCAGTGACAGATAGGCTGCTCAAAGCTCACCACTCTCACTGATGAACAGAGAAGCTTCCTTCTATCTTAGTAAGGTCTGGGCAACACAGAAACTACAAAACAGCCCAGAATTCAGCAAAATCTGAAAACTGGACTCTACTGGTTATAGAAAGGTGAAAAATGAGTACAGAGATAGGGTTTTTTTTTTTTTTTTTTGAAAATTAAAACAGATACAGTAATACAAACACTTTCAAGGCAGAAAAATGGCTACCACACTTGAGTGTGTAGCCCACAACAGTTAAACAATTGAAAAAATGATCAGTTAAAGTGCAAACAGTAACATAATTCAAAAATACAGTTCAAATAAGTTGCAAAGTTAATAAACGCTCAGAATAGTGTGGTTAGTGAAAATAAGCAATAAAAAGCAAAACTGAGGTACTTAATCCACTCAGTCTCTCCTCTCTCTGCTGCTGTAGAACTCTGCAGGACACCCAGGCAGGATCTTGCTGTAGAAATACAAGTACAAAAACCATGCAAACATGGGTTTTTAAACAGAAAGATGAAAGGGATAGAAATAGCCCAAAATGGCCAATAAAACTACAGATTCTGAGCTGAAACCACTCCTCCAGTGACAGATAGGCTGCTCAAAGCTCACCACTCTCACTGATGAACAGAGAAGCTTCCTTCTATCTTAGTAAGGTCTGGGCAACACAGAAACTACAAAACAGCCCAGAATTCAGCAAAATCTGAAAACTGGACTCTACTGGTTATAGAAAGGTGGGAAACGAGTAGAGATAGGATTTTTAGTTTTTGAAAATTAAAACAGATACAGTAATACAAACACTTTCAAGGTAGAAAAACGGCTATCACACTTGACTGTGTAGCCCACAACAGTTAAACAACTGAAATACACTTAAAAATGATCAGTTAATGTGCAAACAGTAACAGATTTAAAAACAACAGTTCAAATAAGTTGCAAAGTTAATAAAAAATGCTCAGAATAGTGTAATTAGTGAAAAAAAGCAATAAAAAGACAAACAGAGGAACTTAACCCACTCAAAGTCTCTCTTTTCTCTCTCTGCTGCTGTAGAACTCTGCAGGACACCCACGCAGGATCTTGCTGAGGTACTACAAGCACAAAAACTGTGCAAACATGGGTTTTTAAACAGAAAGATGAAAGGGATAGAAATAGTCCAAAATAGCCAATAAAACTACTAGGTCTGAGCTGAAACCACTCCTCCAGTGACAGGGAGGCTGTTGAAAGCTCAGCACTTTCACTGATAAACAGAGAAGCTTCCTTCTATCTTAGTAAGGTCTGGGCAACACAGAAACTACAAAAATGCCCAGAATTCAGCAAAATCTGAAACCGGGCTCTACTGGTTATAGAAAGGTGGGAAATGAGTAGAGAGAGAAGATTTTTTTTTTTTTTTTTGAAAATTAAAACAGATACAGTAATACAAACACTTTCAAGGCAGAAAAATGGCTAGTGCAATTGAGTGTGTAGCTCACAACAGTTAAACAATGAAAAACACTTAAAAATGATCAGTTAATGTGCAAACAGTAACAGATTTAAAAACAACAGTTCAAATAAGTTGCAAAGTTAATAAAAAACACTATAAACAGTGTGGTTAGTGAAAATAAGCAATAAAAAGCAAAAACAGAGGTATTTAATCCACTCGAAGTCTCTCCTTTCTCTCTCTGCTGCTGTAGAACTCTGCAGGACACCTAGGCAGTATCTTACTGAGCTAATAGCAGTGCAAAAACCACACAAACAAGGGTTTCTAAACAGAAAAATGAAAGGGATAGAAGCAGCCCACAATGGTTAATAAAACTACAAGTTCTGAGCTGAAACCCCTCCTCCAGTGACAAATAAGCTGCTCAAAGCTCACCACTCTCACTGATGAACAGAGAAGCTTCCTTCTATCTTAGTAAGGTCTGGGCAACAGAGAAACTACAAAACATTGCAGAATTCAGCAAAATCTGAAAACTGGACACTTCTAGTTATAGAAAGGTGGAAAAGAAGTAGAGATAGGATTTTTTTGTTTTTTGAAAATTAAAACAGATACGATAATACAAACACTTTCAAGGCAGAGAATGGCTATCACACTTGAGTGTGTAGCCCACAAGAGTTAAACAATTGAAAAACACTTAAAAACAATCAGCTAAAGTACAAACAGTAACAGAATAAAAAAAAGTTCAAATAAGTTGCAAAGTTAATAAAAATGCTCAAAATAGTGTGGTTAGCAAAATAAGCAATAAAAAGCAAAACAGAGGTACTTAATCCACTCAAAGTCTCTCTTTCTCTCTCTCTGCTGTAGGACACTGCAGGACACCCAGGCAGTGGCTTGCTGACGTAATACAAGCACAAAAACTGTGCAAACATGGGTTTTTAAACAGAAAGATGAAAGGGATAGAAATAGCCCAAAATGGCCAATAAAACTACAGATTCTGAGCTGAAACCACTCCTCCAGTGACAGATAGGCTGCTCAAAGCTCACCACTCTCACTGACGAACAGAGAAGCTTCCGTCTATCTTAGTAAGGTCTGGGCAACACAGAAACTACAAAACAGCCCAGAATTCAGCAAAATCTGAAAACCGGACTCTACTGGTTATAGAAAGGCGGGAAACAAGTAGAGAGATAGGATTTTTTTTTTGTTTTCTTTTCAAAAATTAGAACAGATACAGTAATATAAACACTTTCAAGGCAGAAAAATGGCTATCACACTTGAGTGTGTAGCCCACAACAGTTAAACAATTGAAAAAATGATCAGTTAAAGTGCAAACAGTAACATAATTCAAAAATACAGTTCAAATAAGTTGCAATGCTAATACAAAACACTCAAAATAGTGCAATTAGGAAAAATAAGCAATACAAAGCAAAACAGAGGTATTTAATCCACTCAAAGTCTCTCTTTTCTCTCTCTGCTGCTGGAGAACTCTGCAGGACACCCAGGCAGGATATGGCTGTGGTAATATAAGTGCAAAAACCATGCAAACAAGGGTTTCTAAACAGAAAAATGAAAGGGATAGAAACAGCCCACAATGGTTAATAAAACTACAAGTTCTGAGCTGAAACCACTCATCCAGTGACAGATAGGCTGCTCAAAGCTCACCACTCTCACTGATGAACAGAGAAGCTTCATTCTATCTTAGTAAGGTCTGGGCAACACGGAAACTACAAAACAGCCCAGAATTCAGCAAAATCTGAAAACTGGACTCTTCTGGTAACAGAAAGCTGGAAAATGAGTAGAGAAATAGGATTTATTTTGTTTTTTGAAAATTAAAAAAGATACAGTAATGCAAACACTTTCAAGGCAGAAAAATGGCTATCGCTCTTGAGTGTGTAGCTCACAATAGTTAAACAACTGAAAAACAGTTAAAAATGATCAAAGTGCAAACAGTAACAGAATTAAAAAACAGTTCAAATAAGTTGCAAAGTTAATAAAAATGCTCAAAATAGTGTGGTTAGCAAAATAAGCAATAAAAAGCAAAACAGAGGTACTTAATCCACTCAAAGTCTCCCTTTTCTCTCTCTGCTGCTGTAGAACTCTGCAGGACACTCAGGCAGGATCTTGCTGTGATAATACAAGTGCAAAAACATTGCAAACATGGGTTTTTAAACAGAAAGATGAAAGGGATAGAAATAACCCAAAATGGCCAATAAAACTACATATTGTGAGCTGAAACCACTCCTCCAATGACAGGCTGCTCAAAGCTCACCACTCTCCCTGATGAACAGAGAAGCTTCCTTCTATCTTAGTAAGGTCTGGGCAACACAGAAACTACAAAACATCCCAGAATTCAGCAAAATCTGAAACCGGGCTCTACTGGTTATAGAAAGGTGGGAAATGAGTAGAGAGAGAAGATTTTTTTTTTTTTTTTTTTTTTGAAAATTAAAACAGATACAGTAATACAAACCCTTTCAATGCAGAAAAATGGCTATCACACTTGAGTGTGTAGCCCACAACAGCTAAACAATTGAAAAACACTTAAAATCAGTTAAAGTGCAAACAGTAACAGATTAAAAAAAAACAGTTCAGATAAGTTGAAAAGTTAAAAAAATGGTCAATATAGTGTGGCTATTAAAAATAAGCAATAAAAAGCAAAACAGAAGTACTTAATCCACTCAAAGTCTCTCTTTTCTCTTTCTGATGCTGTAGAACTCTGCTGGACACCCAGGCAGGCTCTTGCTGAGGTAATACAAGTGCAAAAACTGAGCAATAATGGGTTTTTAAACAGAAAGATGAAAGGAATAAAAATAGCTCAAAATGGCAACTAAAACTACAGATTCTGAGCTGAAACCACTCCTCCAATGACACATAGGCTGCTCAAAGCTCACCACTCTCACTGATGAACAGAGAAGCTTCCTTCTATCTTAGTAAGGTCTGGGCAACACAGAAACTACAAAACAGCCCAGAATTCAGCAAAATCTGAAAAATGGACTCTACTCGTTATAAAAAGGTGGAAATGAATAGAGATAGGATTTTTTTTTTATTTTTATTAAAACAGATACAGTAATACAAACACGTTCAAGGCAAAAAAAATGGCTATTGCACTTGAGTGTGTAGCCCACAACAGTTAAACAATTGAAAAGCACATAAAAACAATCAAAGTGCAAACAGTAACAGTATTAAAAAAAGTGTTCAAATAAGTTGCAAAGTTAATAAAAATCCTCAAAATAGTGTGGTTAGTGAAAATAAGCAATAAAAAGCAAAACAGAAGTACTTAATCCACTCAAAGTCTCTATTTTCTCTCTCTCTATCCTGCTGTAGAATACTGCAGGACACCCAGGCAGGAACTTGCTGAAGTAATACAAGTGCAAAAACATGCAAACATGGGTTTTAAACAGAAAGATGAAAGGGATAGAAATAGCCAAAATGACCAATAAAACTACAAGTTCTGAGCAGAAACCACTTCTGCAGTGACAGATAGGCTGCTCAAAGCTCACCACTCTCACTGATGAACAGAGAAGCTTCCTTCTATCTTAGTAAGGTCTGGGCAACACAGAAACTACAAAACAGCCCAGAATTCAGCAAAATCTGAAAACTGGACTCTACTAGTCATAGAAAAGTGGAAAACAATTAGAGAGATAGGATTTTTTTTGTTTTTTTGAAAATTAAAACAGATGCAGTAATACAAACACTTTCAAGGCAGAAAAATGGCTATCACACTTGAGTGTGTAGCCCACAACGGTTAAACAATTGAAAAACTCTTAAAAACAATCAGTTAAAGTGCAAACAGTAACAGAATTAAAAAAAGCAGTTCAAATAAGTTGCAAAGTTAATAAAAAATGCTCAAAATATTGTGGTTAGTGAAAATAAGCAACAAATAAGCAAAACAGAAGTATTTAATCCACTCAAAGTCTCTCTTTTCTCTCCCTGCTGCTGTAGAACACTGCAGGACACCCAGTATCTTGCTGAGGTAATACAAGCACAAAAATGCAAACACAGGTTTTTAAACAGAAAAATGAAAGGGATAGAAAAAACAATAAATGGCCAACAAAACTACAACTTCAGAGCTGAAACCACTGCTGCAGTGACAGATAGGCTGCTCAAAGCTCACCACTCTCACTGATGAACAGAGAAGCTTCATTCTATCTTAGTAAGGTCTGGGCAACACGGAAACTACAAAGCAGCCCAGAATTCAGCAAAATCTGAAAACTGGACTCTTCTAGTTATAGAAAGGCAGGGAAATGAGTAGAGAGATAGGATTTTTTTTTTTGAAAATTAAAACAGATGCAGTAATATAAACACTTTCAAGGCAGAAAAATGGGCTATCACACTTGAGTGTGTAACTCACAACAGTTAAACAACAAAAAACTCTTAAAATGATCAGTTAAAGTGCAAACAGTAACAGAATTTAAAAAAACACAGTTCAAAAAAGTTGCAAAGTTAATAAAAAATGCTCGAAATAGTGATGTTAGCAAAAATAAGCAATAAAAAGCAAAACCGAGGTACTTAATCCACTCAAAGTCTCTCTTTTCTCTCTTTCTGCTGCTATAGAACTCTGCAGGACACCCAGGCAGGATCTTGCTGAGGTAATACAAGCTCAAAAACCATGCAAACAAGGGTTTCTAAACAGAAAGATGAAAGAGATAGAAACAGCCCAAAATGGTTAATAAAACTACAAGTTCTGAGCTAAAACCACTACTCCTGTGACAAATAGGCTGCTCAAAGCTCACCACTCTCACTGATGAACAGAGAAGCTTCCTTCTATCCTAGTAAGGTCTGGGCAACACAGAAACTACAAAACAGTCCAGAATTCAGCAAAATGTGAAAACCAGACTCTACCAGTTATAGGAAAGTGGGAGTACAATAGAGAGATAGGATTTTTTTGTTTTTTGAAAATTAAAACAGATACTGTAATACAAACACTTTCAAGGCAGAAAATGGCTATCACACTTGAGTGTGTAGCCCACAACAGTTAAACAACTGAAAAACACTTAAAAATGATCAGTTAAAGTACAAATAGTAACAGAATAAAAAAAAAAACAGTTCAAATGAGTCACAAAGTTAAAAAAATGCTCAAAATGGTGTAATTATCGAAAATAAGCATTAAAAAGACAGAAGAACTTAATCCACTCAAAGTCTCTCTTTTCTCTCTGCTGCTGTAGAATGCTGCAGGACACCCAGGCAGTATCTTGCTGAGGTAATACAAGCTCAAAAACTGAGCAAACATGGGTCTTTAAACAGAAATATGAAAGGGATAGAAGTGGCCCAAAATGGCCATTAAAACTACAGATTCTGAGCTGAAACCACTCCTCCAGTGACAGATTGGCTGCTCAAAGCTCACCACTCTCGCTGATGAACAGAGAAGCTTCCTTCTATCTTAGTAATGTCTAGGCCACACAGAAACTACAAAACAGTCCGTAATTCAGCAAAATCTGAAAACTGGATTCTACTAGTCTTAGAAAGATGGAAAACAAGTAGAGAGATAAGATTTTTTTTGTTTTTCAAAAATTAAAACAGATACAGTAATACAAACAATTTCAAGGCAGAAAATGGCTAATGCACTTGAGTGTGAAGCTCACAACAGTTAAATAGAAAAACAGTTAAAAATGATTAAAGTGCAAACAGTAACAGAATTCAAAAATACAGTTCAAATAAGTTGCAAAGTTAATAAAAATGCTCAAAATAGTGTGGTTAGGAAAATAAGCAATAAAAAGCAAAACAGAGGTATTTAATCCACTCAAAGTTTCTCTTTTCTCTCTCTGCTGCTGGAGAACTCTGCAGGACACCCAGGCAGGATATGGCTGTGGTAATACAAGCACAAAAACCAGGCAAACATGGGATATTAAACAGAAAGATGAAAGAGATAGAAACAGCCCAAAATGGTTAATAAAACTACAAGTTCTGAGCTAAAACCACTCCTCCTGTGACAAATAGGCTGCTCAAAGCTCACCACTCTCACCGATGAACAGAGAAGTTCCTTCTATCTTAGTAAGGTCTGGGCAACATAGAAACAACAAACAGCCCAGAAGTCAGCAACATCTGAAAATCAGACTCTACTAGTTATAAAAAGGAGGGAAAAGAATAGAGAGAGATAGGATTTTTTTTTTATTTTTATTAAAACAGATACAGTAATACAAACACGTTCAAGGCAAAAAAATGGCTATTGCACTTGAGTGTGTAGCCCACAACAGTTAAACAATTGAAAAGCACGTAAAAACAATCAAAGTGAAAACACTAACAGTATTAAAAAAACATGTTCAAATAAGTTGCAAAGTTAATAAAAATCCTCAAAATAGTGTGGTTAGTGAAAATAAGCAATAAAAAGCAAAACAGAAGTACTTAATCCACTCAGAGTCTCTCTTTTGTCTCTCTCTCCTGGTACAGAACACTGCAGGACACCCAGGCAGGATCTTGCTGAAGGAATACATGCACAAAACCCGTGCAAACACGGGTTTTAAACAGAAAAAAGAAAGGGATAGAAACAGCAAAATGGCCAATAAAACTACAAGTTCTGAGCTGAAACCACTCCTGCAGTGACAGATAGGCTGCTGAAAGCTCATCACTCTCACTGATGAACAGAGAAGATTCTTTCTTACTTAGTAAGGTCTGGGCAACAGAGAAACTACAGAACAGCCCAGAATTTAGCAAAACCTGAAAAATTGACTCTACTAGATATAGAAAGCCGGGAAATGAGTAGAGAGATAGGATATTTTTTTTTTTGTTTTTTTGAAAATTAAAACAGATACAGTAATACTAACACTTTCAAGGCAGAAAAATGGCTATCGCACTTGAGTGTATAGCTCACAGCAGTTAAACAATAGAAAACAATTAAAATGATCAGTTAAAGTGCAAACAGTAACAGAATTAAAAAAAACAGTTCAAATAGGTTGCAAAGTTAATAAAAATGCTCAAAATAGTGTGGTTAGCAAAAATAAGCAATAAAAAGCAAAACAGAGGTACTTAATCCACTCAAAGTCTCTCTTTTCTCTCTCTGCTGCTGTAGAATGCTGCTGGACACCCAGGCAGGATCTTGCTGAGGTAATACAAGCAAAAACATGCAAACATGGGTTTCTAAACAGAAAAATGAAAGGGATAGAAACAGCCCACAATGGTTAATAAAACGACAAGTTCTGAGATGAAAGCACTCCTCCAGTGACGAATAGGCTGCTCAAAGCTCACCACTCTCACTGATGTACAGAGAAGCTTCCTTCTATCTTATTAAGGTCTGGGCAAAACAGAAACAACAAAAAGCCCAGAATTCAGCAAAATCTAAAAACCAGACTCTACTAGAGTTATAGAAAGGTGGGAAACTAGTAGAGAGATAGGATTTTTTTTTTTTTTCGAAAATTAAAACAGATACAGTAATACAAAACCTTTCAAGGCAGAAAAATGGATATTGCATTTGAGTGTGTAGCCCACAACAGTTAAACAATTGAAAAACACTTAAAAACAATCAGTTAAAGTGCAAACAGTAACAGAATTCAAAATAAACAGTTCAAATT
This sequence comes from Protopterus annectens, assembly GCF_019279795.1. Lineage (NCBI taxonomy): Eukaryota > Metazoa > Chordata > Ceratodontiformes > Protopteridae > Protopterus > Protopterus annectens. The sequence continues at coordinate 642,973,624 of NC_056747.1, forward strand.
AAGTTGCAAAGTTAATAAAAAATCCTCAAAATAGTGTGGTTAGCGAAAATAACCAATTAAAAGCAAAACAGAAGTATTTAATCCACTCAAAGTCTCTCTTTTCTCTCAATCCTGCTGTAGAACACTGCAGGACACCCAGGCAGTATCTTGCTGAAGTAATACAAGTTCAAAAAACATGCAAACATGTTTTTTTTAACAGAAAAATGAAAGGGATAGAAACAGCCCAAAATGGCCAATAAAACTACACGTTCTGAGCTGAAACCACTCCTGCAGTGACAGGTAGGCTACTCAAAGCTCACCACTTTCACTGATGAACAGAGAAGCTTCCATCTATCTTAGCAAGGTCTGTGCAACACAGAAGCTACAAAACAGCCCAGAATTCAGCAACATCTGAAAACTGAACTCTACTAGTTATAGAAAGCAGGGAAATGAGTAGAGAAATAGGATTTTTATTTATTTTTTTTGTTTTTTGAAAATTAAAACAGATACAGTAATACAAACACTTTCAAGGCAGAAAAATGGCTATCACACTTGAGTGTATAGCTCACAACAGTTAAACAAAAATAAAACTCTTAAAAATGATCAGTTAAAGTGCAGACAGTAACAGAATAAAAAAAACAGTTCAGAAAAGTTGCAAAGTTAATAAAAAATGCTTGAAATAGTGCGGTTAGCAAAAATAAGCAATAAAAAGCAAAACAGAGGTACTTAATCCACTCAAAGTCTCTCTTTTCTCTTTCTGCTGCTGAAAATTCTGCAGGACACTCAGGCAGGCTCCAGCTGAGGTAATACAAGCACAAAAAACAGGCAAACACGGGATATTAAACAGAAAAATGAAAGGGATAGAAACAGCCCAAAATGGCCAATAAAACTACAAGTTCTGAGCTGAAACCACTATTCCAGTGACAAATAGGCTGCTCAAAGCTCACCACTCACACTGATGAACAGAGAAGCTTTCTTCTATCTTAATAATGTCTGGGAAACACAAAAACTACAAAACAGCTTAGAATTCAGCAAAATCTGAAAACCGGACTCTACCAGTTATAGAAAGATGGGAAATGAGTAGAGAAATAGGATTTTTTTTTTTTTTTTTAATTAAAGTAGATACAGTAATACAAAACTTTCAAGGCAGAAAAATGGCTATTGCACTGGAGTGTGTAGCCCACAACAGTTAAACAATTGAAAAACACTTAAAACAATCAGTTAAAGTGCAAACAGTAACAAAATAAATAAAAAAATGGTTCACATAAGTTGCAAAGTAAATAATAAATGCTCAAAATAATGTGGTTAGTGAAAATAAACAATAAAAAGCAAAACAGAAATAGTTAATCTATTCAAATTCTCTCTTTTCTCTCTCTCCTGCTTTAGAACACTGCAGGACATCCAGGCAGGATCTTGCTGAAGTAATACAACTGCAAAAACTGTGCAAACATGGGTTTTTAAACAGAAGATGAAAGGGATAGAAATAGCCCAAAATGGCCAATAAAACTGCAGGTTTTGAGCTGAAACCACTCCTGCAGTGACAGATAGACTGCTGAAAGCTCACCACTCTCGCTGATGAACAGAGAAACCTCCTTCTATCTCAGTAAGTTCTGGGCAACACAGAAACTACAAAACAGACCAGAATTCAGCAAAATCTGAAAACTGGACTCTTCTACTTATAGAAAGGCAGTGAAATGAGTAGACAGATACGATTTGTTTTTGTTTTTTTTTTTGTTTTTTGAAAATTAAAACAGATACAGTAATACAAACACTTTAAAGGCAAAAAATGTCTATCACACTTGAGTGTGTAGCTCACAACAGTCAAACAAATGAAAAACACTTAAAATGATCATTTAAAGTGCAAACAGTAACAGAATTATAAAAAATCTGTTCAAAAAAGTTGCAAAGTTAATAGAAAATGCTTAAAATAGTGCAGTTAGCAAAAACAAGCAATAAATCGCAAAACAGAGGTACTTAATCAACTCAGAGTCTCTCTCTTCTCCTCCTGCTGCTAAAAATTGTGCAGGACACTCAGGCAGGCTCTTGCTGAGGTAATACAAGCACAACAACTAGGCAAACATGGGTTATTAAACAGAAAGATGAAAGGGAAAGAAACAGCCCAAAATGGCCAAAAAAACGACAAGTTCTGAGCTGAAACCACTCCTCCAGTGACAGATAGACTCCTCAAAGCTCACCACTCTCACCGATGAACAGAGAAGCTTTCTTCTATCTTAATAAGGTCTGCAAAACACAGAAACTATAAAACAGCTCGGAATTCAGCAAAATCTGAAAACTGGACTCTAACAGTTATAGAAAGGCGGGAAAAGAATAGAGAGATAGTTTTTTTTCCCCTAACAATTAAAACAGATGCAGTAATACAAAAACTTTCAAGGCAGAAAATTGGCTATCGCAATTGAGTGTGTAGCCCATAACAATTAAACAATTGAAAAACACTTAAAAACAATCAGTTAAAGTGCAAACAGTAGCAGAATTAAAAAAAAAAAAAGTTCAAATAAGTTGCAAAGTTAATATAAAATGCTCAAAATAGTGTGGTTAGTGAAAATAAGCAATAAAAAGCAAAACAGAAGTATTTAATCCACTCAAAGTCTCTCTTTTCTCTCTCTCCTGCTGTAGAACACTGCAGGACACCCAGGCAGAATCTTGCTGAAGTAATACAAGTGCAAAAACTGTGCAAACATGGGTTTTTAAACAGAAAAATGAAAGGTATAGAAACAGCGAAAAATGGCCAATAAAACTACAACTTCTGAGCTGAAACCACTCCTGCAGTGACAGATAGGCTGCTCAAAGCTCACCACTCTCACTGATGAACAGAGAAGCTTCCTTCTATCTTAGAAAGGTCTGGGAAACAGAGAAACTACAAAACAGCCCAGAATTCAGCAAAATCTGAAAACTGGACACTTCTAGTTATAGAAAGATCGGAAATGAGTACAGAGAGGATTTTTTTGTTTTTTTAATTAAAGCAGATACAGTAATACAAACACTTTCAAGACAGAAAATGGCTATTGTACTCGTGTGTAGTCTGCAACAGTTAAACAATTGAAAAACACTAAAAAACAATGATTTAAATTGCAGACAGTAACAGAATTAGAAAAAACAGTTCAAATAAGTTGCAAAGTTAATATAAAATGCTCAAAATAGTGTTGTCAGCAAAAATAAGCAATAAAAAGCAAAACAGAGATACTTAATCCCCTCAAAGTCTCTCTTTTCTCTTTCCTACAATAGAAGTCTGCAGGACACCCAGGCAAGATCTTGCTGAGATAATACAAGTGCAAAAAAAAGGATAAACATGGGTTTTTAAGTAGAAATATGAAAGGATAGAAATATCCTAAAATGGCCAATAAAACTACATGTTCTGAGCGGAAACCACTCCTCCAAAGACAAATAGACTGCTGAAAACCCGCAACTTTCAGTGATGAACAGAGTAAATTCCTTCTATCTTAGTAAGGTCTGGGCAACTGACAAACTACAAAACAGCAAAGAATACAGCAAAATCTGAAAACTGGACTCTACTAGTCATAGAAAAGTGGAAAACAATTAGAGAGATAGGATTTTTTTTGTTTTTTTGAAAATTAAAACAGATGCAGTAATACAAACACTTTCAAGGCAGAAAAATGGCTATCACACTTGAGTGTATAGCCCACAACAGTTAAACAATTGAAAAACATTTAAAAACAATCAGTTAAAGTGCAAACAGTAACAGAATAAAAAAAACAGCTCAAATAAGTCACAAAGTTAAAAAAAATTGCTCGATATAGTGTGGTTAGTGAAAATAAGCAATAAAAAGACAAACAGAGGAACGTAATCCACTCAAAGTCTCCCTTTTCTCTCGCTGCTGCAGTAGAATGCTGCCAGACACCTTGCAGTATCTTGCTGAGGTACTACAAGGACAAAAACTGCATAAGCATGGGTTTTTAAACAGAAAAATAAAAAGGATAGAAATAGTCCAAAAATGGCCAATAAATCTACAAGTTCTGAGCTGAAACTACTCCTCCAGTGATAGATGGTCTGCTGAAAACTCACCACTCTCACAGATGAACAGAGAAGCTTCCTTCTATCTTAGTAAGGTCTGGCAACACAAACTACAAAAACAGCCCAGATTCAGCAAAACCTGAAAACTGTTCTTTACTACTTATAGAAAAGTGGAAAAGAAGTAGAAAGATAGGATTTTTTTCTTTTATGAAAATTAAAACAGATATAGTAATACAAACACTTTCAAGTCAGAAAAATGGGCATCATATTTGAGTGTATAGCTCACAACAGATAAATAGAAAGACAGTTAAAAATGATCAGTTAAAGTGCAAACAGTAACAGAATTAAAACATACAGTTCAAATAAGTTGCAAAGTTAATAAAAAACACTCAAAATAGTGCAATTAGGAAAATAAGCAAGAAAAAGCAAAACAAAGGTAGTTAATCCACACAAGTCTCTCTTTTCTCTCTCTACTGCTGTAGAACTCTGCAAGAAACTCAGGCAGGATATTGCTGTGGTAATACAAGTGCAAAAACCATGCAAACAAGGGTTTCTAAACAGAAAAATGAAATGGAAAAAAAAAATGCCCAAAATGGTTAATAAAACTATAAGTTCTGAGCTAAAACCACTCCTCCCGTGACAAATAGGCTGCTCAAAGCTCACCACTCTCACTGATGAACAGAGAAGCTTACTTCTATCTTAGTAAGGTCTGGGCAACACAGAAACAACAAACAGCCCAGATATCAGCAAAATGTGAAAACCAGACTCTACCAGTTGTAGGAAAGCGGGAGTAGAATAGAGAGATAGGATTTTTTTGTTTTTTAAAAATTAAAACAAATATGGTAATACAAACACTTTCAAGGCAGAAAACGGCTATCACACTTGAGTGTGTATCCCACAACAGTTAAACAATTGAAAAACACTTAAAAACGATCAGTTAAAGTACAAACAGTAACAGAATAAAAAAAACAGTTCAAATATGCCACAAAGTTAAAAAAATGCTCAGAATGGTGTAATTAGTGAAAATAAGTATTAAAAAGACAGAAGAACTTAATCCACTCAAAGTCTCTCTTTTCTCTCTGCTGCTGCTCTAGAATGCTGCAGGACACCCAGGCAGTATCTTGCTTTGGTACTACAAGCACAAAAACTGTGCAAACATGGGCTTTTCAATAGAAAGATGAAAGGGATAGAAATAGTCCAAAATGGCAAATAAACATTTAGTTCTGAGCTGAAACCACTCCTACAGTGACAGATAGGCTGCTGAAAGCTCACCACTCTCATTGATGAACAGAGAAGCTTCCTTCTATCTTAGTCATGTCTGGGCGACACAGAAACTACAAAACAGCCCTGAATTCGGCAAAACCTGAAAACTGGACTCTACTACTTATAGAAATGTGGAAAACAAGTAGAAAGGTAGGATTTTTTTGTTTTTTGAAAATTAAAACAGATACAGTAATACAAACAATTTCAAGGCAGAAAAAATGGCTATTGCACTTGAGTGTGAAGCTCACAACAATTAAATAATAGAAAAACAGTTAAAAATGATCAGTTAAAGTGCAAACAGTAACAGAATTCAAAAATACAGTTCAAATAAGTTGCAAAGTTAATAAAAAACACTCAAAAAAGTGCGGTTAGGAAAAATAAGCTATAAAAAGCAAAACAGAGGCATTTATTCCACTCAAAGTTTCTCTTTTCTCTCTCTGCTGCTGTAGAACTCTGCAGGACACACAGGCAGATATTGCTGAGGTAATACAAGTGAAAAACCCACCCAAACAAGGGTTTCTAAATAGAAAAATGAAAGGGATAGAAACAGCCGAAAATGGTTAATAAAACTACAAGTTCTGAGCTGAAACCATTCCTCCAGTGACAAATAGGCTGCTCAAAGCTCACCACTCTCACTAATGAACAGTGAAGTCCCTTCTATCTTAATAAGGTCTGGGCAAGACAGAAACAACAAACAGCCCAGAATTCAGCAAAACTTTAAAACCGGACTCTACTAGTTATACGAAGGTTGGAAAAAAAAAGACAGATAGGATTTTTTTTTTTAAATTAAAACAGATACAGTAATACAAACACTTTCAAGGCATAACAATGGCTATCACACTTGAGTGTGTAGCCCACAACAGTTAAACAATGGAAAACACTTAAAAACAATCAGTTAAAGTGTAAACAGTAACAGAATTAAAAAAAGTTCAAATAAGGTGCAAAGTTAATAAGAAATCCTCAAAATAGTGTGATTAGCAAAAATAAGTAATAAAAAGCAAAACAGAAGTACTTAATCCACTCAGAGTCTCTGTTTTGTCTCTCTCTCCCCTTGTGTAGAATGCTGCAGGACACCCAGGCAGGATCTTGCTGAAGTAATACATGCACAAAAACCATGCAAACACTGTTTTTTACACAGAAAAAAGAAAGGGATAGAAACAGCCCAAAATGGCCAATAAAACTACAAGTTCTGAGCTGAAACCACTCATGCAGTGACAGATAGGCTGCTCAAACCTCACAACTGTCACTGATGAACAGAAAAGCTTCCTTCTATCTTAGTAAGGTCTGCGCAACACAGAAACTACAAAACAGCCCAGAATTCAGCAAAATCTGAAAAAAATAACTCTACTAGATACAGAAAGCCAGGAAATGAGTAGAGAGGATATTTTTTCTTTTTTTGTTTTTTTGAAATTTAAAACAGATACAGTAATACAAACAATTTCAAGGCAAAAAAATGGCTATCGCACTTGAGTGTGTCGCTCACAACAGTTAAACAACTGGAAAATAATTAAAATGAACAGTTAAAGTACAACCAGTAACAGAATTAAAAAAAGTTCAAAAAAGTTGCAAAGTTAATAAAAAATGTTCGAAATAGTGCGCTTAGCAAAAATAAGCAATAAAGAGCCAAACAGAGGTACTTGATGCACTCAAAATCTCTCTTTTCTCTTTCTGCTGCTGAAAATTCTGCAGGACACTCAGGCAGGCTCTTGCTGAGGTAATGTAAGCACAAAAAACTGGCAAACATGGGTTATTAAACAGAAAGATAAAAAGGATAGAAACAACCCAAAATGGCCAATAAAACTACAAGTTCTGAGCTGAAACCACTCCACCAGAGACATCTATACTCCTCAAAGCTCACCACTCTCACCGATAAACAGATAAGCTTTCTTCTATCTTAATAAGGTCTGGGAAACACAGAAACTATAAAACAGCTCGGAATTCAGCAAAATCTGAAAACCGGACTCTACTAGTTGTAGAAAGATGGGAAACAAGGATTTTTTTTTAAAATTAAAGCAGATACAGTAATGCAAACACTTTCAAGGCAGAAAAATAGCTATTGCACTTGAGTGTGTAGCCCACAACAGTTAAACAATTGAAAAACACTTAAAATAATCAAAGTGCAAACAGTAAAACAATAAATAAAAAATGGTTCAAATAAGTTGCAAAGTAAATAAAAAATGCTCAAAATAATGTGGTTAGTGAAAATAAACAATAAAAAGCAAAACAGAAATATTTAATCCACTCAAAGTCTCTCTTTTCTCTCTCTCCTGCTTTAGAACACTGCAGGACACCCAGGCATGATCTTGCTGAGATAAAACAATCGCAAAAAAATGCATAAACATGGGTTTTTAAATAGAAAGAGGAAAGGGATAGAAATAGCCTAAAATGGTCAATAAAACTACAAGTTCTGAGCTGAAACCACTCCTCCAGAGACAAACAGACTGCTGAAAACCCACAACTTTCACTGATAAACAGAGAAACTTCCTTCTTTATTATAGAGTAAGGTCTGGGCAACTGACAAACTACAAAATAGCAAAGAATACAGCAAAATCTGAAAAGTGGACCTTACTAGTCTTAGAAAGGTTGGAAACAAGAAGAGAGATAGCATTTTTTGGTTTTTAAAACTTAAAACAGATACAGTAATACAAACACTTTCAAGGCAGAAGAATGGTTATCACATTTGAGTGTGTAGCCCACAACAGTTAAACAATTGAAAAACATTTAAAAACAATCAGTTAAAGAGCAAACAGTAACAGAATAAAAAAAAAGCAGTTCAAATAAGTCACAATGTTTAAAAAATGCTCAAAATAGTGTGGTTAGCGAAAATAAGCAATAAAAAGACAAACAGAGGAACTTAATCCACTCTAAGTCTCCCTTTTCTCTCTCTGCTGCAGTAGAATGCTGCCAGACACCCTGCAGTATCTTGCTGAGGTACTACAAGCATAAAAACTGTATAAACATGGGTTTTTAAAAAGAAAGATGAAAGGGATAGAAATAGTCCAAAATGGCCAATAAAACTACAAGTTCTGAGCTGAAAATACTCCTCCAGTGATAGATGGTTTTCTGAAAGCTCACCACTCTCACTGATGAACAGAGAAGCTTCCTTCTAGCTTAGTAAGGTAAACCTGAAAATTGGACTCTACTATTTATAGAAAGGTGGAAAACAAGTAGAAAGATAGAATTTTTTTTCTTTTATGAAAATTAAAACAGATATAGTAATACAAACACTTTCAAGTCAGAAAAATGGGCATCACATTTGAGTGTATAGCTCACAACAGTTAAATAGAAAGACAGTTAAAATTATCAGTTAAAGTGCAAACAGTAACAGAATTCAAAAATACAGTTCAAATAAGTTGCAAAGTTAATAAAAAACACTCAAAATAGTGCAATTAGGAAAAATAAGCAAGAAAAAGCAAAACAAAGGTATTTAATCCACTCAAAGTCTTTCTTTTCACTCTCTGCTGCTGTAGAACTCTGCAGGACACTCAGGCAGGATATTGCTGTGGTAATACAAGTGCAAAAACCACACAAACAAGGGTTTCTAAACAGAAAAATGAAATGGAAATAAAAACAGCCCAAAATGGTTAATAAAACTACAAGTTCTGAGCTAAAACCTTTCCTCCCGTGACAAATAGGCTGCTCAAAGCTCACCACTCTCACTGATGAACAGAGAAGCTTCCTTCTATCTTAGTAAGGTCTGGGCAACACAGAAACAACAAACAGCCCAGATATCAGCAAAATGTGAAAACCAGACTCTACCAGTTACAGGAAAGTGGGAGTAGAATAGAGAGCTAGGATTTTTTTGTTTTTCGAAAATTAAAACAGATACGGTAATACCAACACTTTCAAGGCAGAAAATACCTATCACACTTGAGTGTGTAGCCCACAACAGTTAAACAATTGAAAAACACTTAAAAATGATCAGTTAAATTACAAACAGTAACAGAATAAAAAAAAAACAGTTCAAATAAGTCACAAAGTTAAAAAAATGCTCAAAATGGTGTAATTATCTAAAATAAGCATTAAAAAGACAGAATAACTTAATCCACTCAAAGTCTCTCTTTTCTCTCTCTGCTGCTGTAGAATGCTGCGGGACACCCATGCAGTATCTTGCTTTGGTACTACAAGCACAAAAACTGTGCAAACATGGGCTTTTCAATAGAAAGATGAAAGGGATAGAAATAGTCCAAAATGGCAAATAAAACCATATCTTACATATCCCTGAACTGCTGTGCGATCCTGGCCCCAGCCTTTGGCTACCTTTCTCTTCCCATCCTAAAGTACCTGGCTCTCCAGCCTCCATATCCTGCAACTGGATATAACATTCTCCTGGCCCAGCCACCAAGGAACCACTAAAACCTACTGTTTCCTCGCATTGCCTCTGATCCCTCAACTCTATTTGAAAATAAAACAGGAAAGCAAGAAATTTCTCTTCCCATCCTAAAGTACCTGGCTCTCCAGCCTCCATATCCTGCAACTGGATATAACATTCTCCTGGCCCAGTCACCAAGGAACCACTAAAACCTACTGTTTCCTCGCATTGCCTCTGATCTCTCAACTCTATTTGAAAATAAAACAGGAAAGCAAGAAATTTCTCTTCCCATCCTAAAGTACCTGGCTCTCCAGGCTCCATATCCTGCAACTGGATATAACATTCTCCTGGCCCAGTCACCAAGGAACCACTAAAACCTACTGTTTCCTCGGATTGCCTCTGATCCCTCAACTCTATTTGAAAATAAAACAGGAAAGCAAGAAATTCCTCTTCCCATCCTAAAGTACCTGGCTCTCCAGCCTCCATATCCTGCAACTGGATATAACATTCTCCTGGCCCAGCCACCAAGGAACCACTAAAACCTACCGTTTCCTCACATTGCCTCTGATCCCTCAACTCTATTTGAAAATAAAACAGGAAAGCAAGAAATTTCTCTTCCCATCCTAAAGTACCTGGCTCTCTAGCCTCCATATCCTGCAACTGGATATAACATTCTCCCGGCCCAGCCACCAAGGAACCACTAAAACTTACTGTTTCCTCGCATTACCTCTGATCCCTCAACTCTATTTGAAAATAAAACAGGAAAGCAAGAAATTTCTCTTCCCATCCTAAAGTACCTGTCTCTCCAGCCTCCATATCCTGCAACTGGATATAACATTCTCCTGGCCCAGCCACCAAGAAACCACTAAAACCTACTGTTTCCTTGCATTGCCTCTGATCCCTCAACTCTATTTGAAAATAAAACAGGAAAGCAAGAAAGTATGTTTCTTTACTACACCAGGCTGTAATGTTTATATTTACAAGCATTTAATTCTTGGTAGCTCTAAGCTCGCTCCCCAGCCAGGACAGCCAGCAGTGATACCCCTTACTACCCTATAGCTAGCAAATCTCTCCCTTGTAATACTATAACCCTCCCTTTAACTGCTTGCCCCTATCACCTCTATTCCAGACCGGTCTTCTCCCTCTCCAACTCACCTTCTATTACATAGTTTCTGCCCACTAGGTGATACTTTTACCTAGTCCTACCTTTCTCAAACCTATCCTATGAATTCATAGCCCAACCACCTCACAGCTCCAGGCCTTAGAAGTGGTTGTCAATTATTGTCCACTCTTTGATACTTCTAGTTTTTAGTACCCTCCTATCCCCCTATTACCCCCCACCACTTTCACTAAACTCTTTACCCACTCACAACTTTACTAACCTTGCATACTTTGCATTTCACTGATTGTTTTTCTGGCTGCATCTTCCTTCTCTTGTTTCTTCCCGCTCCGTTCGCCCTGCAAGCTCACTCCGCTGCCCTACCCTACCCCAAATCCCACCCCAGTGCATCTACTCTTATACTCTACTAACCACTCCTACTTTCTCCCTACCAATTACACCCCTCCCCCTTCATTACAATCTTCTTCCTACTCCCTCCACCTATAATCCATCTCCTCACACCTCCCTTCAAATTTAACAACACAATTACTACTTTATCAAAGCCTCAACATGCTTACAAAACTTATATCATACACAATCCAACTACTACTACTTCTGAACCTTACTTACATCCACTACCTCACCCAGCCCAACTCCATAAATCACACACCATTTCAACACACAACCAGCTCACTCCCCTCAACTCACTTACACTCATTTGTCTCAATCTCCCCTGCACTGTATCCCATTAACATCCATCTATTTTTCCACTATAAACTAAGCTCTACTTATAAACTCTTCAGCCCCTCTCCTTCATCCTACATTCACACAAACCTAACAAAATACAACACACATACAAGGCAACCTAAATACCTCATTAGCATAATCCAACACTTAACCATACATCTATCTGGAGATATACACCCTAACCCAGGCCCAAACACAACTTCCTCTACATCTAAATCCATCCTATTAGCTGCTCTAAATGCCCAAAGTATAGCTAACAAAATCCCCAACCTCCATGCCTGGCTTCTCCACAATACACCTGACATCTTAGCTATTTCTGAAACCTGGTTAAAACCTCATATAAAAGATGCTGCAATAGTTCCACCAAACTACTCTATCATAAGAAAAGACAGGGCTCACAAAAAGTGTGGTGGGGTAGCTATACTCTACTCATCCACCCTATCCATTACTCCCTATAACAAACCCATTCCTCAATTCTCCAATGCAGAATTAGTACTAGCCATATTTCAGTTAAATAAACACAAACACATCTGCATAGCCTCACTTTACATCCCCCTGGAGACAATACCTCAGTACTTGAGGATATTATATCCTGGCTGTCAACCAATATCAGCAATGAAACCATTATCATGGGAGACACAAATATTAATTGGTCTTCCATTTACTCCCCCCACTCACCCACTAAACATCAACCTATACAAGTACTCTCAACTCATCAACCTCACTACCAGACCCTCTAAAGACTTCTCCAGTGGCAGTATCCTAGACTGGATCTTAGTCTCTCACCCCCACTACTACTCTGATAGTGGAACTCTTCCTGATTCCCTCAGTGACCACCTCCCCATCTTTACCAGACGCCTTCCATCTCCATTACAAGTAACTCATAAGTACATCACCACTCGCTACCTAAAAAAATTCAACCCAATATCTTTTTCAGAAACCCTAAAACCAATTAATTGGAACTCGCTAAAAACTCTATCCCTAGATAATGCAGTTGTACACTTCAATACAACCTTCCTAAACGTGCTAGATAGTTTTGCCCCCATAAAAACCAAAAGAATAAGAAACAATACCGCTCCCTGGCTAACAAGAAATACACTCACTGCAATGCGACTCAGAGACAAAACCTGGACACATTACCAAAGAAACAAAACTCCCACCACCCTAAATGAATTCAAAACACTTTGCAATACCGTTAAAAAACTTATCACAGTAGATAGACAGAATTACTTCTCACTACTCCAAAACAATCACAAAACCAACCCTCAAAAATTTTGGAAAGGCATCACTACCCTCCTAAAACCTAGCTCCACTGATAACCTTAGCCCAGACCCTAATGCACTAGATATAGATATGGCTACCCAATTCAATACTTTCTTCACAGACTCTATTACCAAACTAACCTCATCCTTCTCCAATCATCCCTCACCTCCTACTTCTACATCCCCCCATTTATCACCCCCTTCATCCCCAGTCTCTCAACTCCCACTATTCTCCCTAAAACCCATTCCTACTTCTACCATAAGGAAACTCCTGCAAAGGCTTAAACCATGCACCAGTGCCACTGATAATATTCCCTCATGCTTCCTCAGCATAGCAGCTGAAGCCATTGCCTTCCCCATCAGCATCCTTATCAATCGCTCTATCCAAGAAGGTCTTGTACCGACACTCTGGAAAAAGGCTTTCATCATTCCCCTACACAAAGGAGGCAATAATTACAATACTACTAACTTTCGTCCTATCACCATCCTCTCTCCCATATCAAAACTCCTAGAGAAATGTATCCATCTTCAACTTCTTCCCTATCTCTTAGATAATAACTTGCTAACTTCCACACAACACAGATTCAGACCCAGTCACAGCACCATGACTGCCCTCCTATCCTTCCTGGAAACCGTAAATAAAGCCAGAGATTCTGGTTCTACTGTATCTACTCTCTTTCTTGACCTCTCTATGGCCTTTGACACTATCTCTCACAACCTTCTCCTAACTAAACTATCTAAACTAAATCTATCCTCTTCCTCTCTCAACTGATTCACCAGCTATCTCTCTAACAAGCAACAAGCTGTCAAGTGGAAAACGCCACCTCCTCTTTCCTTAACACACCCACTGGTGTCCCCCAAGGATCCATTTTAGGTCCTCTCCTCTTCAATATATTCATTAATGATTTCTTCCACTCAATTCCTCATGCTAAACTTATTCAATATGCAGATGACACTACAATTATCTGTGCAGCCACATCCATCCCTGCTCTCCTAAAACTGACTCAAGACGCCTTCTCTACTACAGAAGAGTGGATGAAGGACAATCATCTAGCACTAAATGCATCAAAAACCAAACTTATGGTATTTACCCCCTCAATAACTAACACCATTGATAGAAAACTATTCTCCATCACTAGCCAGAATAACACACCTCATGAACTAGTATCTGAAACTAAACTACTAGGAGTCCAAATAGATAATCAGCTTAAATTCAATAGCCACCTACAACCAAACATAAAAAAACACCAAAAACTTGGCATGCTCTACCGACACAATCGATTCCTCACTACATCTACTAAACTCACTCTTGCTACTACATTTCTCATCCCTTCCCTTCTTTATGGTGCCCCTCTCCTAACAAACCTACAATCATCTCTCAAAACTAAACTGTCCTCCTGTTATAATAAAATTGCCAAATTTGCCACTAGTAACAAATCATCTACCCATCACTGTACATCTCTTCACAAATTCAACTGGCTACAGCTTCCCAACTATCTCTCCTATATTCAGCTCACTTTTGCTCACAAACTCATTTTTCATCCATCTCTGTCCCTCTCTCAGCTCTACCTTTAAAATGCACCTGCCACAAAGAATTCTAAGATCTAATAACCAAAACCTAATTGAGCTGTATAAACCCCTTCACTCTCCAGGAAAAAACCTCCTGTCCTTTGCCCTGGCACGACTATGGAACTCCCTTCCTCCCCCCATCCGTATCACCACCTACCTCCCTGCTTTTAAATAATCACTGCACTCACATTTAACATCCTCTTGGGAATGCTCCTGCTCCCACCCCTCATAGCCTATTCTCCACTTACTACCTTCAACTTATTCATAGGAATAAATAAGGAAGGAAAAATAAGCTATAAAAAGCAAAACAGAGGCATTTACTCCACTCAAAGTTTATATTTTCTCTCTCTGCTGCTGTAGAACTCTGCAGGACACCCAGGCAGATATTGCTGAGGTAATACAAGTGCAAAATTCACCCAAACAAGGGTTTCTAAACAGAAAAATGAAAGGGATAGAAACAGCCCAAAATGGTTAATAAAACTACAAGTTCTGAGCTGAAACCACTCCTCCAGTGATAAATAGGCTGCTCAAAGCTCACCATGCCCACTGATGAACAGAGAAGTTCCTTCTACCTTAGTAAGGTCTGGGCAACACAGAAACAACAAACAGCCCAGAATTCAGCAAAATCTGAAAACCAGACTCTACTAGTTATACGAAGAAAAGACAGATAGGATTTTTTTTTGTTTTTTTTTAATTAAAACAGATACAGTAATACAAACACTTTCAAGGCACAAAAATGGCTATTGCACTTGAGTGTGTAGCCCACAACAGTTAAACAATTCAAAAACACTTAAAAACAATCAGTTAAAGTGTAAACAGTAACAGAATTAAAAAAAAAAAGTTCAAATAAGTTGCAAAGTTAATAAGAAATCCTCAAAATAGTGTGGTTAGCAAAAATAAGCAATAAAAAGCAAAACAGAAGTACTTAATCCACTTAGAGTCTCTTTTTTATCTCTCTCTCCTGGTGTAGAACACTGCAGGACACCCAGGCAGGATCTTGCTGAAGTAATACATGCACAAAAACCGTGCAAACATGTTTTTTTACACAGAAAAAAGAAAGGGATAGAAACAGCAATGGCCAATAAAACTACAAGTTCTCAGCTGAAACCACACCTGCAGTGACAGATAGACTGCTCAAAGCTCACCACTGTCACTGATGAACAGAAAAGCTTCCTTCAATCTTAGTAAGGTCAGGGCAACACAGAAACTACAAAACAGCCCAGAATTCAGCAAAATCTGAAAAAATGAACTCTACTAGATACAGAAAGCCACAAAATGAGTAGAGAGATAGGATATATTTTTCTTTTTTTGTTTTTTGAAAATTAAAACAGATACAGTAATACAAACAATTTCAAGGCAAAAAAATGGCTATCGCACTTGAGTGTGTAGCTCACAACAGTTAAACAACTGGAAAACAACTAAAATGACCAGTTAAAGTACAAACAGTAACAGAATTTTAAAAAGTTCAAAAAAGTTGCAAAGTTAACTAAAATGCTCCAAATAGTGCATATAGCAAAAATAAGCAATAAAAATTAAAATAGAGGTACTTAATCCACTCAAAGTCTCTCTTTTCTTTTTCTGCTGCTGAAAATTCTGCAGAACACTCAGGCAGTATCTTGCTGAGGTAATACAAGTGAAAAAACAGGCAAACATGGGTTATTAAACAGAAAGATGAAAGGGATAGAAACAACCCAAAATGGCCAATAAAACCACAAGTTCTGAACTGAAACCACTCCTTCAGGGACAGATAGGCTCCTTAAAGCTCACCACTCTCACTGATGAACAGTGAAGCTTCTTTCTATATTGGGAAGGTCTGGGCAACACAGAAACTACAAAACAGCCTAAAATGCAGTCAAATCTGAAAACCGGAATCTACTAGTTATAGAAAGGTGGGAAACAAGTAGAAAGATAGGATTTTCTTTTTTGTGAAAGTTAAAACAGATACAGTAATACAAACACATTCATGGCAGAAAAATGGCTATCGCACCTGAGTATGTAGCGCACAAGAGTTAAAAAACTGAAAAACACTTAAAAATGATCAGTTAAAATGCAAACAGTAACATAATTAAAAAAAACAATTCAAATAAGTTGCAAAGTTAATAAAAAGACACACAAAACATTGCAGTTAGGAAAAAAGCAATAAAAAGCAAAGCAGAGGTATTTAATGAACTCAAAGTCACTCTTCTTTCTCTTCTGCTGTAGAACACTGCAGGATACCCAGGCAGGATATTGCTGAAGTAATACAAGTGCAAAAAACATGCAAACACGGGTTTCTAAACAGAAAAATGAAAGGGTTGAAAACAGGCCAAAATGGTTAGCAAAACTGCAAGTTCTAAGCTGAAACCACTCCTGCAGTGACAGATAAGCTGCTCAAAGCTCACCACTGTCACTGACGAACAGAAAAGCTTCCTTCTATCTTAGTAAGGTCTGGGCAACACAGAAACTACAAAACAGCCCAGAATTCAGTGAATCTGAAAAAAATGAACTCTACTAGACAGAGAAAGCCAGGAAATGAGTAGAGAGATAGGATATTTTTTTCTTTTTTTGTTTTTTGAAAATTAAAACAGATACAGTAATACAAACAATTTCAAGGTAAAAAAAATGGCTATCGCACTTGAGTGTGTAGCTCACAACAGTTAAGCAACTGGAAAACAATTAAAATGACCAGTTAAAGTACAAACAGTAACAGAATTAAAAAATGTTCAAAAAAGTTGCAAAGTTAATAAAAAATGCTCGAAATAGTGCGGTTAGCAAAAATAAGCAATAAAGAGCAAAACAGAGGTACTTAATGCACTCAAAATCTCTCTTTTCTCTTTCTGCTGCTGAAAATTCTGCAGGACACTCAGTCAGGCTCTTGCTGAAGTAATGTAAGCACAAAAAACAGGCAATCACGGGTTAATAATCAGAAAGATAAAAGAGATAGAAACAGCCCAAAATTGCCAATAAAACTACATGTTCTGAGCTGAAACCACTCCACCAGAGACAGCTAGGCTCCTCAAAGCTCACCACTCTCACTGAAGAACAGATAAGCTTTCTTCTATCTTAATAACGTCTGGGAAACACAGAAACTATAAAACAGCTCAGAATTCAGCAAAATCTGAAAACCAGACTCTACCAGTTGTAGCAAGATAGGAAATGAGTAGAGAGATAGGATTTATTTTAATTAAAGCAGGTACAGTAATGCAAACACTTTCAAGGCAGAAAAATAGCTATTGCACTGGAGTGTGTAGCCCACAACAGTTAAACAATTGAAAAACACTTAAAACAATCAGTTAAAGTGCAAACAGTAACAAAATAAATTAAAAAATGGTTCATATAAGTTTCAAAGTAAATAAAAATGCTCAAAATAATGTGATTAGTGAAAATAACAATAAAAGTAATATCCACATGCAGGTAAAGACGAAGGCTGCAAATTTCAGTCAATACACCACGAATGTCCAAAATCTACACCACGATAGTAATTCAAATTGAAGAACACTTCAGTTGTAAAGTCAAAACTTTTATTCAATGCTAGCACAGTAAGCGCTTTCACCTTCTCGGCTTTATCAAACTACAAAGTGCTTATTCGGTTAGAATCATTTAAATACAATTAGATCAAATCCCATAGGTTCCTGCACACACTATGCAATATGACATCATTACCAATCAGTAACCATGAAAACTTTAAAAAACTTTTTAAATACAAATAAAGTAAAAAATTCCTGTATAAAACTTCTTTAAAACACTTAAAACACATTTAATATCATATGTTCTATGGTCTATAAATTCTCTTTTTCTTAAGTATGGGTTTCACCTGCACTCTATCATTAATCCCCGGGAATTTATCGGCTCTAAGCCTAATAATCCATTTAAGTTCACATTCTAATAAATATGTGTCTATACCCACTCCTCTTATGCTGGGTTTCATATGTTGTATTGCACAAAAATTAAAATCATGTTCTGCTCCCATCTGTTTAATATGCTTTGCTAGGGCATTGCACTCAGCCCCTGTCCTAATTGCATATATATAATTTTTGTGCAATACAACATGTGAAACCCAGCATAAGAGGAGGGGATATAGACACATATTTATTAGAATGTGAACTTAAATGGATTATTAGGCTTAGAGCCGATAAATTCCCGGGGATTAATGATAGAGTGCAAGTGTTTTAAAGAAGTTTTATACAGGAATTTTTTACTTTATTTGTATTTAAAAAGTTTTTTAAAGTTTTCATGGTTACTGATTGGTAATGATGTCATATTGCATAGTGTGTGCAGGAACCTATGGGATTTGATCTAACTGTATTTAAATGATTCTAACCGAATAAGCACTTTATAGTTTGATAAAGCCGAGAAGGTGAAAGCGCGTACTGTGCTAGCATTGAATAAAAGTTTTGACTTTACAACTGAAGTGTTCTTCAATTTGAATTACTATCGTGGTGTGGATTTTGGACATTTGTGGTGTATTGACTGAAATTTGCAGCCTTCGTCTTTACCTGCATGTGGATATTACTTGTTTTAATTTTAACTTTTGGAGTTGCAGTAAAGTTAATCCCTTTGGTGGTGTGTTTGAGCTGTTTTCTCTATAAAATAACAATAAAAAGCAAAACAAAAATATTTAATCCACTCAAATTCTCTCTTTTCTCTCTCTCCTGCTTTAGAACAATGCAGGAAACCCAGGCAGGATCTTGCTGAAGTAATACAAGTGCAAAAACTGTGCAAACATGGGTTTTTAAACAGAAGCCAATAAAACTGCAAGTTCTGAGCTGAAACCACTCCTGCAGTGACAGATAGACTGCTCAAAGCTCACCACTCTCACTGATGAACAGAGAAACCTCCTTCTATCTCAGTAAGTTCTGGCAACACAGAAACTACAAAACAGACCAGAATTCAGCAAAATCTATAAACTGGGCTCTTCTAGTTATAGAAAGGCAGGGAAATAAGTAGAGAGATAGTATTTGTTTTTGTTTTTTTGTTTTTTGAAAATTAAAACAGATACAGTAATACAAACACTTTAAAGGCAAAAAATGGCTATCACACTTGAGTGTGTAGCTCAAAACAGGTAAACAACTGAAAAACAATTAAAATGATCATTTAAAGTGCAAACAGTAACAGAATTATAAAAAAAATTGTTCAAAAAAGTTGCAAAGTTAATAAAAAATGCTCGAAATAGTGTGGTTAGCAAAAACAAGCAATAAATCACAAAACAGATGTACTTAATCCACTCAGAGTCTCTCTTTTCTCCTTCTGCTGCTGAAAATTCTGCAGGACACTCAGGCAGGCTCTTGCTGAGGTAATACAAGCACAAAAACTAGGCAAACATGGGTTATTAAACAGAAAGATGAAAGGGAAAGAAACAGCCCAAAATGGCCAAAAAAACTACAAGTTCTGAGCTGAAACCACTCCTCCAGTGACTGATAGACTCCTCAAAGCTCACCACTCTCACCGATGAACAGAGAAGCGTTCTTCCATCTTAAAAAGGTCTGTGAAACACAGAAACTGTAAAAAAACTCGGAATTCAGCAAAATCTGAAAACTGTACTCTACCAGTTATAGCACGGCGGGAAAAGAATAGAGAGATAGGATTTTTTTAACAATTAAAACAGATACAGTAATACAAAAACTTTCAAGGCAGAAAAATGGCTATCGCAATTGAGTGTATAGCCCACAACAGTTAAACAATTGAAAAACACATAAAAACTATCAGTTAAAGTGCAATCTGTAACAGAATAAAAAAAAACAGTTCAAATAAGTTGCAAAGTTAATATAAAATGCTCAAAATAGTGTGGTTAGTGAAAATAAGCAATAAAAAGCAAAACAGAAGTATTTAATCCACTCAAAGTCTCTCTTTTCTCTCTCTACTGCTATAGAACACTGCAGGACACTCAGCCAAAATCTTGCTGAAGTAATACAAGTGCAAAAACTGTGCAAACATGGGTTTTTAAACAGAAAAATGAAAGGGATAGAAACAGCAAAAAATGGCCAATAAAACTACAAGTTCTGAGCTGAAACCACTCCTGCAGTGACAGATAGGCTGCTCAAAGCTCACCACTCTCACTGATGAACAGAGAAGCTTCCTTCTATCTTAGTAAGGTCTGGGCAACAGAGAAACTACAAAACAGCGCATAATTCGGCAAAATCTGAAAACTGGACACTTCTAGTTATAGAAAGATGGGAAACGAGTGCAGAGATAGGATTTTTTTTTAAATTAAAGCAGACAAAATAATACAAACACTTTCAAGACAGAAAATGCCTATTGCACTTGTGTGTAGCCCACAACAGTTAAACAGCCGAAAAACACTTAAAAATAATGAATTAAACTGCAGACAGTAAAATAATTAAAAAAAAAACATTTCAAATAAGTTGCAAAGTTAATAAAAAAATGCTCAAAATAGTGTGGTCAGCAAAAATAAGCAATAAACAAGAAGAGAGATAGGATTTTTTTGGTTTATGAAAATTAAAACAGATACAGTAATACAAACACTTTCAAGGCAGAAAAATGGCCATCACACTTGAGTTTGTAGCCCACAACAGTTAAGCAATTGAAAAACACTTAAAAACAACCAGTTAAAGAGAAAACAGTAACAGAATAAAAAAAGCAGTTCAAATAAGTCACAAAGTTAAAAAAATGCTCAAAGTAGTGCGGTTAGCATAAATAAGCAATAAAAAGACAAACAGAGGAACTTAATCTACTCAAATTCCCTCTTGTCTCTCTCTGCTGCTGTAGAATGCTGCCATACACCCTGCAGTATCTTGCTGAGGTACTACAAGCACAAAAACTGCATAAACATGGGTTTTTAAACAGAAGTATGAAAGGGATAGAACTAGTCCAAAATGGCCAACAAAACTACAAGTTCTGAGCTGAAACTACTCCTCCAGTAATAGATGGCCTGCTGAAAGCTCACAACTTTTACTGATGAACAGAGAAGCTTCCTTCTATCTTAGTAAGGTAAACCTGAAAACCGGACTCTACTTCTTATAGAAAGGTGGAAAACACATAGAAAGATAGGATTTTTTTTTCTTTTATGAAAATTAAAACAGATATAGTAATACAAACACTTTCAAGTCAGAAAAATGGCCATCACATTTGAGTGTGTAGCTCACAACAGTTAAACAATAGAAAAACAGTTAAAATGATCAGTTAAAGTGCAAACAGTAACATAATTCAAAAATACAGTTCAAATAAGTTGCAAAGCTAATTAAAAACACTCAAAATAGTGTGATTAAGAAAAATAAGCAATAAAAAGCAAAACAGAGGTATTTAATCCACTCAAAGACTTTCTTTCCTCTCCCTGCTGCTGTAGAATGCTGCAGGACAACCATGCAGGATATTGCTGTGGTAATACAAGGGAAAAAAACATGCAAACAAGGGTTTCTAAACAGAAAAATGAAATGGAAAAAAAACAGCCCAAAATGGTTAATAAAACTACAAGTTCTAAGCTAAAACCACTCTTCCTGTGACAAATAGGCTGCTCAAAGCTCACCACTTTAACTGATGAACAGAGAAGCTTCCTTCTATCTTAATAAGTTATGGGCAACACAGAAACAACAAACAGCCCAGAATTCAGCAAAACCTGAAAATCAGACTCTACCAGTTATAGGAAGGTGGGAGAAGAATAGAGAGATAGGATTTTTTTTAACAATTAAAACAGATACAGTAATACAAACACTTTCAAGGCAGAAAATGGCTATCACACTTAAGTGTGTAGCCCACAACAGTTAAACAATTGAAAAACACTTAAAAACGATCAGTTAAAGTACAGACAGTAATAGGATAAAAAAAAAAACAGTTCAAATGAGTCACAATGTTAAAATAAATGCTCAAAATTATGTAATTAGCAAAAATAAGCATTAAAAAGACAGAAGAACGTAATCCACTCAAAGTCTCTCTTCTCTCTCTCTGCTGCTGTAGAATGCTACAGGACACCCAGGCAGTATCTTGCTTTGGTACTACAAGCACAAAAACTATGCAAACATGGGTTTTTAAATAGAAAGATGAAAGGAATAGAAATAGTCCAAAATGGCAAATAAAACTTTTAGTTCTGAGCTGAAACCACTCCTACAGTGACAGGCTGCTGAAAGCTCACCACTCTCACTGATAAACAGAGAAGCTTCCTTCTATCTTAGTCATGTCTGGGCAACACAGAAACAACAAACAGTCCAGAATTCAGCAAAATCTGAAAACCAGACTCCACTAGATATACGAAAGTTGGAAAAGAAAAGACAGATAAGATTTTTTTTTTTTTTTTTTAAATGAAAACAGATACAGTAATACAAACACTTTCAAGGCACAAAAATGGCTATTGCACTTGAGTGTGTAGCCCACAACAGTTAAACAATTGAAAAACACTTAAAACAATCAGTTAAAGTGTAAACAGTAACAGAATAAAAAAAACAGCTCAAATAAGTTGCAAAGTTAATAAGAAATCCTCAAAATAGTGCAGTTAGCAAAAATAAGCAATACAAAGCAAAACAGAAGTACTTAATCCACTCAGAGTCTCTCTTTTGTCTCTCTCTCCTGGTGTAGAACACTGCAGGACACCCAGACAGGATCTTGCTGAAGTAATACATGCGCATAAAATGTGCAAACACAGGTTTTTACACAGAAAAAAGAAAGGATTAGAAACAGCCTAAAATGGCCAATAAAACTACAAGTTCTGAGCTGAAACCACTCCTGCAGTGACAGATAGGCTGCTCAAAGCTCACAACTGTCACTGATGAACAGAAAAGCTTCCTTCTATCTTAATAATATCTGGGAAACACAGAAACTACAAAACAGCCCAGAAGTCAGCAAAATCTGAAAAAATGGACTCTACTAGATACAGAAAGCCAGGAAATGAGTAGAGAGATAGGATTTCTTTTTCTTTTTTTGTTGTTTGAAAATTAAGACAGATACAGTAATACAAACAATTTCAAAGCAGAAAAATGGCTATCACACTTGAGTGTGTAGCTCACAACAGTTAAACAACTGAAAAATACTTAAAATGATCAGTTAAAGTGCAAACAGTAACAGAATTAAAAAAGGGACAAAAAAGTTCCAAAATTAATAAAAATGCTCAAAATAGTGCAGTCAGCAAAAATAAGCAATAAAAATCAAAATAGGGGTACTTAATCCACTCAAAGTCTCTCTTTTCATTTTCTGCTGCTGAAAATTCTGCAGGACACTCAGGCAGGATCTTGCTGAGGTAATACAAGCACAAAAAAAAGGCAAACACAGGTTATTAAACATAAAGATGAAAAGGATAAAAACAGCCCAAAATGGAAAATAAAACAACAAGTTCTGAGCTGAAAGCACTCCTCCATGGACACATAGGCTCATTAAAGCTCACCACCCTCACTGATGAATAGAGAAGCTTCTTTCTATCTTGGGAAGGTCTGGGTATCACAGAAACTACAAAACAGCCCAGAATGCAGTAAAATCTGAAAACCGGACTCTACTAGTTATAGAAAGGTGGGAAACAAGTAGAAAGATAGGATTTTTTTTCTTTTTTAAAACAGATACAGTAATACAAAGACTTGCATTGCAAAAAAAATGGCTACTGCACCTGAGTATGTAGCCCACAAGAGTTAAAAAACTGAAAAAATACAACAAGATCAGTTAAAATGCAAACAGTAACATAATTCAAAAAGCAGTTCAAATAAGTTGCAAAGTTAATAAAAAGACACACAAAACATTGCAGTTAAGAAAAAAGCTATAAAAAGCAAAGCAGAAGTATGTAATCAACTCAAAGTCTCTCTTCTCTCTCTTCTGCTGTAGAACACTGCAGGACACCCAGGCAGAATCTTGCTGAAGTAATACAAGTACAAAAAACGTGCAAACACGGGTTTCTAAATGGAAAAATGAAAGGGTTGGAAACAGGCCAAAATGGTTAACAAAACTGCAAGTTCTGAGCTGAAACCACTCCTGCAGTGACAGATAGGCTGCTCAGAGCTCACCCCTCTCACTGATAAACAAAGAAGTTCCTTCTATCTTAGTAAGTTCTGGACAACACAGAAACTACAAAACAGACCAGAATTCAGCTAAATCTGAAAACTGGACTCTTCTAGTTATAGAAAGTCATGGAAATGAGTAGAGAGATATGATTTTTTTTGTTTTGATAATTAAAAGAGATACAGTAATACAAACACTTTCAAGGCAGAAAAATGGCTATCACACTTGAGTGTGTAGCTCACAACAGTTAATCAACTGCAAAACACTTACAAATGATCAGTTAAAGTGCAAACAGTAACAAAATTAAAAACAGTTCAAAAAAGTAACAAAGTTAATAAAAAATGCTCAAAATAGTGCAGTTAACAAAAATACGCAATAAAAAGCAAAACAGAGGTACTTAATCTACTCAGAGTCTCTCTTTTCTCTTTCTGTTGGTGAAAATTCTGCAGGACACTCAGGCAGGCTTTTGCTGAGGTAATGCAAGCAGAAAAACAAGGCAAACACAGGTTATTAAACAGAAAAATGAAAGGGATAGAAACAGCCCAAAATGGCCAATAAAACTACAAGTTCTGAGCTGAAACCACTCCTCCAGTGACAGATAGACTCCTCAAAGCTCACCACTCTCACTGATGAACAGAGAATGTTTCTTCTATCTTTATAAGGTCCGGGAAACACAGAAACTATAAAACAGCTCGTAATTCAGCAAAATCTGAAAACTGGACTCTCCCAGTTATAGAAAAATGGGAAATGAGTAGAGAGATAGGATTTTTTTGTTTGTTTTTTAAAAATTAAAGCAGATACAGAAATGCAAACACTTTCAAGGCAGAAAAATGGCTATTGCACTGGAGCGTGTAGCCCACAACAGTTAAACAATTGTAAAACACTAAAAAACAATGAATTAAATTGCAGATAGTAACAGAAGTAAAATAAAAACAGTTCAAATAAGGTGCTAAGTTAATAAAAAATGCTCAAAATAGTGTGATCAGCACAAATAAGCAATACAAAGCAAAATAGAGATACTTAATCCACTCAAAGTCTCTCTTTTCTTTCTTCTGCTCTTGAACTCAGCAGGACTCCCAGGCAGGATCTTGCTGAGAAAATACAAGCACAGAAAACACATAAGCATGGCTTTTTAAACAGAAAGATGAAAGGGATAGAAATAGCCTAAAATGGCCAATAAAAGTACAAGTTCTGAGCTGAAACCACTCCTGCAGAGACAGATGGACTGCTCAAAACTCACAACTTTCACTAATAACAAGAGAAACTTCCTTCTATCTTAGTAAGGTCTGGGCAACTGACAAACTACAAAACAGCAAATAATACAGCAAAATCTGAAAACTGCATTCTACTACTCATAGAAAGGTGGGAAATGATAAGAGAGATAGGATTCTTTTGGTTTTTAAAAAATAAAACAGATAAAGTAATACAAACACTTTCAAGGCAGAAAAATGGCTATCACAGAAGTGTGTAGCCCACAACAGTTAAACAATTGAAAAAAAAAAATAAAAATGATCAGTTAAAGTGCAAACAGTAACAGAATAAAAAAAACAGCTCAAATAAGTCACAAAGTTAAAAAAAATTGCTCGATATAGTGTGGTTAGTGAAAATAAGCAATAAAAAGACAAACAGAGGAACTAATCACACAAAGTCTCTCTTTTCTCTTTCTGCTGCTGTAGAATGCTGCGGGACACCTAGGCAGTATTTTGCTTTGGTACTATAAGCACAAGAACTGTGCAAACATGTTTTTTAAATAGAAAGATGAAAGGGATAGAAATAGTCCAAAACGGCAAATAAAACTTTAAGTTCTGAGTTGAAACCACTCCTCCAGTGACAGATAGGCTGCTGAAAGCTCACCATAGATACAGTAATACAAACACTTTCAAGGCAGAAAAATGGCTATCGCATTTGAGTGTGTAGCTCACAACAGTTAAACAATAGAGAAACAGTAAAAATGATCAGTTAAAGTGCAAACAGTAACATAATTGAAAAATACAGTTCAAATAAGTTGCAAAGTTAATAAAAAACACTCAGAATAGTGAGGTTAGGAAAAATAAGCAAAAAAAGCAAAACAGAGGTATTTAATCCACTCAAAGTCTCTCTTTTCTCTCTTTGCTGCTGTAGAACTCTGCAGGACACCCAGGCAGGATATTGCTGAGGTAATACAAGTACAAAACCAAACCAACAAGGGTTTCTAAACAGAAAAATGAAAGGGATAGAAAACCCCTACAATGGTTAATAAAACTACAAGTTCTGAGCTAAAACCACTTCTCCAGTGATGAATAGGCTGTTCAAAGCTCACCACTCTCATTGATGAACAGACAAGCTTCCTTCTATCTTAGTAAGTTCTGGGCAACACAGAAACAACAAACAGCCCAGAATTCATCAAAACCTGAAAACCAGACTCTACCAGTTATAGGAAGGTGGGAGAAGAATAGAGAGATAAGATTTTTTTTTTTTTGAAAATTAAAACAGATACGGTAATACAAACACTTTCAAGGCAGAAAATGGCTATCACACTTGAGTGTGTAGCCCACAACAGTTAAACAATTGCAAAACACTTAGAAATGATCAGTTAAAGTACAAACAGTAACAGAATAAAAAAAACAGTTCAAATGAGTCACAAAGTTAAAATAAATGCTCAAAATTATGTAATTAGCAAAAATAAGCATTAAAAAGACAGAAGAACTTAATCCACTCAAAGTCTCTCTTTTCTCTCTCTGCTGCTGTAGAATGCTATGGGACACACAGGCAGTATCTTGCTTTGGTACTACAAGCACAAAAACTGTGCAAACATGGGATTTTAAATAGAAAGATGAAAGGGATAGAAATAGTCCAAAATGGCAAATAAAACTTTTAGTTCTGAGCTGAAACCACTCCTACAGTGACAGGCTGCTGAAAGCTCACCACTCTCACTGATAAACAGAGAAGCTTCCTTCTATCTTAGTCATGTCTGGGCAACACAGAAACAACAAACAGCCCATAATTCAGCAAAATCTGAAAACCAGACTCCACTAGTTATATGAAAGTTGGAAAAGAAAAGACAGATAGGATTTTTTTTTTGTTTTTTTTTTAAATGAAAGATACAGTAATACAAACAATTTCAAGGCACAAAAATGGTTATTGCACTTGAGTGTGTAGCCCACAACAGTTAAACAATTGAAAAACACTTAAAAACAATCAGTTAAAGTGTAAACAGTAACAGAATAAAAAAACAGTTCAAATAACTTGCAAAGTTAATAAGAAATCCTCAAAATAATGCGGTTAGCAAAAATAAGCAATAAAAAGCAAAACAGAAGTACTTAATCCACTCAGAGTCTCTCTTTTGTCTCTCTCTCTCCTGGTGTAGAACACTGCAGGACACCCAGGCAGGATCTTGCTGAAGTAATACATGCACAAAAAATGTGCAAACATGGGTTTTTACACAGAAAAAAGAAAGGGATAGAAACAGCCCAAAATGGCCAATAAAACTACAAGTTCAGAGCTGAAGCCACTCCTGCAGTGACAGATAGGCTGCTCAAAGTTCACCATTGTCAATGATGAATGGAAAAGAATTCAGCAAAATCTGAAAAAATGGACTCTACTAGATACAGAAAGCCAGGAAATGAGTAGAGAGATAGGATTCTTTTTCATTTTTTTTGTTTGAAAATTAAAACAGATACAGTAATACAAACAATTTCAAGGCAAAAAAAATGGCTATCACACTTGAGTGTGTAGCTCATAACAGTTAAACAACTGAAAAACTCTTAAAACGATCAGTTAAAGTGCAAACAGTAACAGAATTAAAAAAGGGTCAAAAAAGTTGCAAAGTTAATAAAAATGCTCAAAATCGTGCAGTTAGCAAAAATAAGCAATAAAAATCAAAATAGAGGTACTTAATCCACTCAAAGTCTCTCTTTTCTTTTTCTGCTGTTGAAAATTCTGCAGGACACTCAAGCAGGATCTTGTTGAGGTAATACAAGCACAAAAATTAGGCAAACGTGGGTTTTTAAACAGAAAGATGAAAAGGATAGAAACAGCCCAAAATGGAAAATAAAACCACAAGTTCTGAGCTGAAAGCACTCCTCCATGGACAGATAGGCTCCTTAAAGCTCACCACTCTCACTGATGAATAGAGAAGCTTCTTTCTATCTTGGGAAGGTCTGGGCATCACAGAAACTACAAAACAGCCCAGAATGCAGTAAAATCTGAAATCCGGACTCTACTAGTTTTAGAAAGGTGGGAAACAAGTAGAAAGATAGGATTTTTTTTCTTTTTTTTTTTTGTTTTTTGAAAATTAAAACAGATACAGTAATACAAACACTTTTATGGCAGAAAAATGGCTATCGCACCTGAGTATGTAGCCCACAAGAGTTAAAAAACTGAAAAAAAACACAACAATGATCAGTTAAAATGCAAACAGGAACATAATTCAAAAAACAGTTCAAATAAGTTTCAAAGTTAATAAAAAGACACACAAAACATTGCAGTTAGGAAAAAAGCAATAAAAAGCAAAGCAGAGGTATTTAATCAACTCAATGTCCTCTCTCTTCTGCTGTAGAACACTGCAGGACACCCAGGCAGAATCTTGCTGAAGCAATACAAGTGCAAAAACCGTGCAAACATGGGTTTCTAAACAAAAAAGTGAAAGGGTTGGAAACAGGCCAAAATGATTAACAAAACTGCAAGTTCTGAGCTGAAACCACTCCTGCAGTGACAGATAGGCTGCTCAGAGCTCACCCCTCTCACTTATAAACAGAGAAGCTTCCTTCTATCTGAGTAAGTTCTGGGCAACACAGAAACTACAAAACAAACCAGAATTCAGCTAAATCTGAAAACTGGACTCTTCTAATTATAGAAAGTCAGGGAAATGAGTAGAGAGATAGGATTTATTTTTGTTTTTTGATAATTAAAAGAGATACAGTAATACAAACACTTTCAAGGCAGAAAAATGGCTATCACACATGAGTGTGTAGCTCACAACAGTTAAACAACTGAAAAACACTTACAAATGATCAGTTAAAGTGCAAACAGTAACAGAATTAAAAAAAACAGTTCAAAAAGGTTACAAAGTTAATAAATAAATGCTCAAAATAGTGCAGTTAGCAACAATAAGCAATAAAAAGCAAAACAGAGGTACTTAATCTACTCAGAGTCTCTCTTTTCTCTTTCTGCTGGTGAAACTTCTGCAGGACACTCAGGCAGGCTTTTGCTGAGGTAATACAAGCAGAAAAACTAGGCAAACCTGGGTTATTAAACAGAAAGATGAAAGGGATAGAAACAGCCCAAAATGGCCAATAACACTACAAGTTCTGAGCTGAAACCACTCCTCCAGTGACAGATAGACTCCTCAAAGCTCACCACTCTCACTGATGAACAGAGAAGCTTTCTTCTATCTTAATAAGGTCTGGGAAACACAGAAACTATAAAACAGCTCGTAATTCAGCAAAATCTGAAAACTGGGCTCTACCAGTTATCGAAAGATAGAGTGGAGAGATAGGATTTTTTTTTTTTTTTTTAAATTAAAGCAGATACAGAAACGCAAACACTTTCAAGGCATAAAAATGGCTATCGCACTGGAGTGTGTAGCCCACAACAGTTAAACAATTGTAAAACACTAAAAAACAATGAATTAAACTGCAGACAGTAACAGAAGTAAAATAAAAACAGTTCAAATAAGTTGCAAAGTTAATAAAAACTACTCAAAATAGTGTGGTCAGCAAAAATAAGCAATAAAAAGCAAAATAGAGATACTTAATCCACTCAAAGTCTTTCTTTTCTTTCTTCTGCTCATGAACTCTGCAGGACACCCAGGCAGGATCTTGCTGAGAAAATACAAGCACAAAAAACACATAAACATGGGTTTTTCAACAGAAAGATGAAAGGGATAGAAATAGCCTAAAATGGCCAATAAAACTACAAGTTCTGAGCTGAAACCACTCCTGCAGAGACAGATAGACTGCTCAAAACTCACAACTTTCACTAATAACAAGAGAAACTTCCTTCTATCTTAGTAAGGTCTGGGCAACTGACAAACTACAAAACAGCAAATAATACAGCAAAATCTGAAAACTGGATTCTACTAGTCTTAGAAAGGTGGGAAATGAGAAGAGAGATAGGACTTTTTTTTGGTTTTTAAAAATTAAAACAGATACAGTAATACAAACACTTTCAAGGCAGAAAAACAGCTATCACACAAGTGTGTAGCCCACAACAGTTAAACAATTGAATAAAAATTAAAAATGGTCAGTTAAAGTGAAAACAGCAACAGAATAAAAAAAAACAGTTCAGATAAGTCACAAAGTTAAAAAAATGCTTGATATAGTGTGGTTAGTGAAAATAAGCAATAAAAAGACAAACAGAGGAACTTAATCCACTCAAAGTCTCTCTTTTCTCTCTCTGCTGCTGTAGAATGCTGCGGGACACCCAGGCAGTATCTTGCTGTGGTAGTATAAGCACATAAACTCTGCAAACATGGGTTTTTAAATAGAAAGATGAAAGGGATAGAAATAGTCCAAAATGGCAAATAAATCTTTGCATTCTGAGCTGAAACCACTCCTCCAGTGACAGATAGGCTGCTGAAAGCTCACCACTCTCACTGATGAGCAGAAAAGCTTCCTTCTATCTTAGTAATGTCTGGGCAACACAGAAATTACAAAACAGCCCTGAATTCAGCAAAACCTGAAAACCGGTTTCTACTACTTGTAGAAAGGTGGAAAACAAGTAGAGAGATATGATTTTTTTTTTTTTGAAAATTAAAACAGATACAGTAATACAAACACTTTCAAGGCAGAAAAATGGCTATCACATTTGAGTGTGTAGCTTACAGCAGTTAAGCAGAAAAACAGTTAAAAATGATTAAAGTGCAAACAGTAACAGAATTCAAAAATGCAGTTCAATAAGTTACAAAGTTAATAAAAAACACTCAAAATAGTGCAGTTAGGAAAAATAAGCAATAAAAAGCAAAACAGGGGTATTTAATCCACTCAAAGTATCTCTTCTCTCTCTGCTGTTGTAGAACTGTGCAGGACACCCAGGCAGACATTGGTGAGGTAATACCATTGCAAAAACCAAGCAAACAAGGGTTTCTAAACAGAAAAATGAAAGGGATAGAAGCAGCCCACAATGGTTAATAAAACAACAAGTTCTGAGATGAAAACCCTCCTCCAGTATCGAATAAGCTGGTCAAAGCTCACCACTCTCACTGATGAACAGAGAAGCTTCCTTCTATCTTAGTAAGGTCTGGGCAACAGAGAAACTACAAAACAGCGCAGAACAGTAACAGAATTAAAAAAAACAGTTAAAAAAAGTTGCAAAACAGAGGTATTTAATCCACTCAAAGTCTCTCTTTTCTCTTTCTGCTGCTGAAAATTCTGCAGGACACTCAGGCAGTCTCCAGCTGAGGTAATACAAGCACAAAAATCAGGAAAACATGGGTTATTAAACAAAAAGATGAAAGGAATAGAAACAGCCCAAAATGGCCAATTAAACTACAAGTTCTGAGCTGATACCACTCCTCCAGTGACAGATAGGCTCTTCAAAGCTCACCACTCTCACCAATGAACAGAGAAGCTTTCTTCTATCTTAATAAGGTCTGGGAAACATTGACACTATAAAACAGCTCGGAATTCAGCAAAATCTAAAAACTAACTCTATCAGTTATAGAAAGATGGGAGACGAGTAGAGAGATAGGATTTTTTTTTTGTTTTTTAAAAATTAAAGCAGATACAGTAATGCAAACACTTTCAAGGCAGAAAAATGGCTATCACACTGGAGTGTGTAGCCCACAACAGGTAAACAACTGAAAAACACTAAAAAACAATGAATTAAACTGCAGACAGTAACATAATTAAAAAAAACAGTTCAAATAAGTTGCAAAGTTAATAAAAAATGCTCAAAATAGTGTGGTCAGTGAAAATAAGCAATAAAAAGCAAAATAGAGATACTTAATCCACTCAAAGCCTGTCTTTTCTCTCTTCTTCCCTCGAACTCTGCAGGACACACAGGCAGGATTTTGCTGAGATAATACAAGCACAAAAAGTGCTTAAACATGGGTTTTTAAACAGAAAGATGAAAGGGATAGAAATAGCCTAAAATGGCCAAAAAACTACAAGTTCAGAGCTGAAACCACTCCTCCTGAGACAGATAGACTGCTCAAAACTCACAACTTTCACTGATGAACAGAGAAACTTCCTTTTATCTTA